>NC_133659.1:27789076-28089076 GCF_037893015.1 Macrotis lagotis
TTGGAAGTCTACAAATGTTTGTTGGAAAACTCTAGAAATTGACTATTACTCTCCATTTTTGTTGTATATTTGAGGCCAAACTCTTGTCATCCCTATGCCCTTCCTTTGTTATAATTATAGAATATTAGAGCTAGAAGAGACCTCTTGGCTAATTCCATTCACTGAGCATGAAACTGGGAGAATAGAGGCTGTAGTTTTAGATCCCACTTGTGACAGTCTGAATCCATTTTTATTTTTTAATCTGTCTGGTAGTCAATGAGTGATCCCCCACATCATTAAATCAGACATCTGCTGTATGCTAGGAGCTAGTCTCAACTCTGAGCCAAAAGTAGACCAACTCTGGCCCTGGTATTCTAGCCCAGGGCAATGTATGGACATCCGTCTGTGCACAGGTGATAAGAGAAGGCCTTAGCCTCTGGTTTGGGAGAGTGAGCTAGGAAGTCAGCAAAGGTTTGGACTTTTGTATCCTGGATTAGATAGAAGGTGGTACTTGATCTAAACTTGTTAGGAACCTTAGGGCAGGGGATCAGTGGAGGAGGAGCAGGAAAAAATAGAGAGGGTTGAAGGGAACAAGTTTACCCAATGGAAGAATGGTAGCAGAATGGACACAGTTAGACTTTGGTGATTCTGTCTGTGCAAGGGTATTGGAAAGCAGAAAGGAATCTTATTTGATTTGATGTCCTTCACAGCATTCTGGTATACCAGCATTCCTGTGGTGTGTTCTACCTTTATGATTTGTATTAACCACCCCTAGCCTCAAACCACAGTTCATGGCTAGCCTCTTCCCAACTGTTAGCCAGAATTTTCTGTTTTGGCTCAGTAATAGGGCCAGGCTAGAAAGTTCCTCTTCTGGCAGATGTTAAGATGAACATTTCACAGTCTTCCATTTTCCGGGTTGGTAGTAGATCAGTTGGTAGGGGATGTGGTAGACAGGTGCTGGGCCAGCCATCGGGAAGACTTGATTTGAAATTTGATCTTATAACTTAATAGCTGTATGACCCCCCTGGGTAAGTTACTTAACCTTTTTTTTTAACCTCAGTTTTCTTATCTGTAAAATGAACTAGAGAAGGAAATGACAAAGGCTAAGGCCTTCTCTTATCACCTGTGCACAGACGGATGTCCATACATTGCCCTGGGCTAGAATACCAGGGCCAGAGTTGGTTTACTTTTGACTCAGAGTTGAGGCTAGCTCCAGGCATACAGCAGATGTCTGACAAATGCATAATGATTTGGGGGATCACTCATGATGGAGCACAAGAGGGAAGGAGGCACAGTTTGCCTGAAGTCATTGGTTTTCAACAAACTTGCAGCCTGGGCTGGCTTGCTGAGTCTGCGGCAGGGCAGGGCATTGCCATACAGTGGGAGGAGCAGTTGAGGGAGGTGTTGAATATCATCTTTCAGTTCTCTCTCAGCTCCAAGTCTCATGATATAAGTAGCCTTCAGGGCTTTGCATCACACTAGTCCCATACTAGTCACATTTATAGCTATGCCCCCCGCCACCCCCCCCCCCCACACAAGAGACTCTTGCTCCCATGTAGGCCCCTGTCAGCCAGGTGTGATCAGTTGAACTATCCAGTCAAGGAGCATTTTTAAATGCCTCCTCGGTCAGCCACAGTGCTAGGAGTTGGGTGGTAGACAGAGCTGGGTGCTTTGAGCTAAGCCTATTTCCTCCTTAGAATTATGGTCATCATAACTGGACTTCCCTCCTTGTAAAGGACTTGGTTTCAAATGCCCATTCTTCTTCATAGTTCCCATGTGACTTTGGGCTAGTGTTTTTCCCTCTGTTGAATCTGTTTACTCCTATATATAATGAGGGGGCTAGATACCTCTACTTGTTTATATTTGACTTTGCTTGTTTGCTGGATCCAACTGGGTCTCTCTGCCCATTTCTCTTCAGCAAATTTTGAAGAGTGGAGTTGGGTTTAAAGAAAACTTTCCTCTAATTCTTCAGTTGGACTCAATCACATAGTCTTAACACTTTCTGGTCAATACAGATTTTTACCTAAATGAGGACTCTACGATTGAGCTTTTTATAGTTGGAGATTTGGAAATACTGCACTTTAAGTTCCTGGTTTTTATTTATTGAGAAGAGGAGCTTGTAATACAAAAGTTGGAGAAGCCCTTAACTGAGTATAGTTCATATGATTAATAAAACTTTTGGTTTCTTATTTAAATGAATTCCATCAAAACATAATGATTTCCCTTCATGATATTTTATCTTTAGGATATTTTTGGTCTTCTTTTAAATGTTTGTGTCTTTTGTTCACAGGCAGCTATCAATGGTGTAATCCCACAAGAAAATGGCATTCTCCAAAGGTATGTAAGAATGTGACCAGTGACAACGAGGTATGATTTTCCTTTGGGAAGTTAGAGAAGAGTGAATTCTATTTCTTAGCTTTAAAAATGATAAGATGGGGGAAGCTAGGTGGCACAGTGGATAGAGCACTGGTCCAGGAGTCGGGAGGACCTGAGTTCAAATTTGACCCTAGACACTTAATAATTACCTAGCTGTGTGGCCTTGGGTTAGTCACTTAACTTTATTACTTTGCAATGTGCTCCCCTCCTCCCCAAAGATTGTTGTTTCTAATGAGCACTTTAATGATAATATTCTGCTTGTCTTCTCTATGGAAAAAGTTGGTTCCTTCCAACTTCCTCCTCCTACCCTCCTTCACCGGCCCCCTTGGAAGATGCTTCCTTTCTTGCTGACTCATAAAATAATTCTGCAGATGCCTCCCCTTCTTTAGTGTCCATGCTTACACTCTTTCTCCTCATATTTATCCCAACACTTTTACCTTCTCTCCTTTGCCTGCATCACATTGAAAGAGATAGTATATTGAGTCTGATTGCTTCATTTTAGGAAACATTGGTAAGACTGGGACCAGATAGGTGATGTAGTAGACAGGTGCTGCTGGGCCAGCCATCAGGAAGAGTTCTGAGTTGAAATTTGATCTTATAACTTAATAGTTATATGACCCCCTGGGTAAGTTACTTAACCTTTTTTTACCTCAGTTTCCTTATCTGTAAAATGAATTAGAGAAGGAAATGACAAACTAGTCTCTTTGCCAAGAAAACCCCAAATGGGGCCACAGAGAGTTAGACACTACTGAAATGACAGAGCAACAGCACCAGAGCTTGGCCATAATTCAAACCTAGACCTTCTGATTCCAAGTTCAGTGTTCTAGCCACTCTACCAGGCAGCCTCTCACACATATTCTCATGTCTTATCTTTTTGTGTGTTTTCCCAGTTTGGTAAAAATAAGCTTGTTGAGGGTAGGGCCGATTCCTTATGCTTCCTTTCATCGCCCATAGATTTAGCCTTGATCAAATAGGAGACAGTTTCAATCTTGGCTAAAATGCAGAAATAAAAAATTATTTTTTTTTTCTATCATACTGAGGTCCCCAGAATAAGGGATTAGGGACCTGGAAGGTGCTCAGTAAATATGAGGAGATGATGGAAGTTTGCTAAAAGAGCCTTCACTCTGTTAGAGAAGTACGACTTTCAGCAGGATTAACTGAGGTTGAACAAATTTAAGGAATCTATAAGCAAAGTCAAGAACTTTCCAGTCTCTAATACTGTCATTCTTCCTTGTTGCATACTTTTTTGCATTTGTGCAAAAAAATTTTATCCCTCAGCATTAGCAGAACGCCTTGTTTATATTAAGTACTTAAAGAATGGTTGTTGAATGGGGTGGAGAGGGAATTATTTTAGAGTGCTAATTTATCAGGATCTGCTCCTTGGCGGGTATTTATTGTTCATTGTACCAGGGTCCTTCAGCATGTCTGGAGCCAGGATTGGTACAATATTTTTTTTTCTCCTTCATGGATAGTAACATTTTTGCAGTTTTTCATGTATTAAGCACCTTTTCTGTATCAGAAACTGAATAAGCACTAGGGATATACATCCCTTCCCACCCCTCCATATGGAACAGACAAACCAAAAATAGTTCCTCCTCTCAAGGTCACAGTTTAATGGGTAAAGTAACCTGTAAACAACTATGATCAAACAAATTATATTCAGGATGAATTGACAATAATCAATAGAGAGAAGGCACTAGAACTAAGGGGGATTCATAAAGACTTCTTGTAGACTCTAGAGTGTATAGAGTAGAATTTTAGCTGAGACTTGAAATAGGCATCGATGAGGAGGGAGAGAATTTCAGACTTGGGAGACAGCCAGGAGAAATCCCCAGAGTCTGGAAAGGGAGTGTCTTTTGAGAGAATAATATTAGCTAAGAGGAAAGGAAAGGTGGAATGTGAGAGGTTTGCGAGAGAGAATTTATGAAGCATGCATTATATTGTGAAGTAGTGAATGACTTATAGAGGAATAAAAAGATGGCCTTGCTACAGTGAGGACTCATTTGAAATTAAATTTGTAATGAACTCATTCAGCATAATTATGTGATTACTTTTTTTAGCAGCTCATGAGTAGGTGTGGAGGAGAAAGTTGATATGAGAAACTCAGGAGTAGCATTTGATAAGGCTTGAGCAGCCACAGGGAAAAGGAAAGATGAGACTGGAGAGTAGATGTTAGTGTGGAATTAAATTGATTATATAAAGGGTTAAGATTGAAAGGGGAGGAAAATAAAGCAAGGTGAGAGGTTATGATCTAGGAAAGTGCAAATTGGTAGAGGGATTGGAGATCACAATAAAAGTGAAGAGTAAGTGTAGGGAGAGGGAGAGTAAGGTATCCAGAATGACAACAAATTATTAAGAGGAGCAAGCAGGAGTTGGGTGCAGAGGAACACTTGGTACTGAACTCCTTGAGAAAGGAAGGAGAATCATAGGGTCAGTAAATAACAGTCATCCATATTTGGATTAGGTGATAAATATGGAAACCATGAACCTCGAATGAAAGAATGTTGCTAAATGGTGATAGCAATGAAAAAATCTGTAAGGTACAGAGAACAGGAAATATTCTTTCTCCCCCAGAGGTTCACATGTGAGCCATAATAGTTCCAAATGTGGCCTGAACTAAAATATTTAGCATAGTCAATAAAAGTACAATAAAGCATGTTAATATGTGGTTTTATACATCACTCCATAGTCTACTAAATCCTTATGTATGGTTTAGTGACTGTTATTTCTATTTGAGTTTGATACTACTGTTCTATAGGACCTGCTTATTGGGGGGGGTAGGTATGAGAAATGGTACAGTCAGTAATGGGGAGGAGACACCAGTGTCAGGATATAAATTGGATAAGTGAAGCAAAGGTCTAAATTGACAGAAGTTTGCTAATTGTGGAATAGGAATTCCAGGAGGCACAGTGTAAACAAATATTTGAAGCACTCAACCATGGGAGAGGGGTTAGAATTTTCCTTTCTTTTCCTGATAGGTAAAACTTGGAGCATTAAGAGGAAGGTGACTAGACACAGACTTGATTAAAATGCCTCCTAACAATTAGAGATGAGTTAAATGGATTGTCTTGGAAAAGTGTTGGGTTTCACCTCCCTAGAAATTTCCAAGCAAAAGTTGGATGATCATTTGATAAGTATGTTTAATGAAGATTTCTATTTGAATTGCATGCCTCTGAGGTCTGTCCCAGCTTTGACTTTGTGGAATTCTGTTCAGAGCCCCATTGTTGCCTAGTTCATTAGCTTGGCATAGGGTCTTGACAAATATTGGTTGCATTGTTAGCTGATTAGAATTCTTGCTTTATTTTGACCGAAAGAACCCTTTTGATCCCTATTATATATAATTTGTTAGAAGAAGAAATTGAAGCCCAGCAAGGACATGGTCTTATCCAAGGTCACATAACTGGTAAGGAGTGGAGTCAGGCTGGTTTTTCAAACTGGACTCTTTCCAGGAGTACCCTGTAATGTTTATAGAATGTAAATAAAACGTTTGGTACTGGGCCAGTTTAGACTGACATCATGGAGTGCATTAAGATCTGGAGAGGTTGGAGAAGATGAAATGATTTCAGGGCTACTGGGAAGAGAAAGCCTGAGGAACTTGAGTTTGCTTAACTCCTGACTTTAAGTCAGAGATGTCCATCCTCTTCTTTCCTTCAGGAGGAGGTAAAACCACCCTTACTTCCAGGAGTTGTTTATTAATGAGTTCCTCTCTCCCTAACCTCTTCTTTCCAGTTTTTCTTGGGTTTTGGGTTTTAGGATTTTGAAATTACTGAAGCTTGAACTGCAAAGTGCAGATGAGACAAACACAAACCAACCCTGTAAGAAGTACCTTGTTTTGGACAAGCAGGAAAATGCCAGAATACAAAACATCCTCCAACTCACCAGGTTTTTAGAAATGTTTGGTACCTTACAGAGATAAAGCAGATTTATGAGGGGGAAAAAAGTGTAGTTTTTGTACCTTATAGCTCCCTCTGTGATGGGAATTAAGTGATCAACAGATCCAGGCCCTTCTTGCCCACCCCTCCCCCAACAGTCAGAAGGAGTTTCATCCCAGGAAAGTGGGCATATTCTCTAGGTTTGGCACCAACATTTTTCTCTGGTTCAAAAAGGATTTCATTCTAATGAAGGTCTTGTTTCAAAAGCAAACCAGATGCTCACAGGAACTTGCTTCAGAATTAGCTTTACCCCCTCCACTTAAAAAGTTAAATTTAAAAAGACTGCTAAATATGGTTGCAATCTGACGGAGTTCCAGAATAAATGTTTTTGGCACTTCTCGTGCCAGAATCTGTGCTGCACGAAACCCTTGTATATTTGGCTGCTTTCTGCTGAGTCAGTCCTGGAGAGAGATGTCTTAGAATCCCTGTCCTGTCTTTGGAGACCCAGTCTGCTGAGCAAGAAGAGCCATCTTGCCTGCTTTAGACAATTTAGACAGCTTGCCTGTTTGTGTTCAGTGAATTTCGTGCCAAAGCCTATATTCCTTAAGTAAGAGTCAGGTTTTCTCTCCAAGGCTTGGGCCAGAAGATGGTATTGCTTTGTTCATGAGATGGGGTGAGCTTTCCTTGATATTTTAGAGTCATCTTAACCAGTCACTTGTTTGTGTTTTTATTAAATGAACAAATTATTTGTTCAGCCCTACACCAGGAAGTCACTTGTTTTTTAGGAATGTTGTTCTTTTGCGCCCTCTACCCTTCACCCCTGAGCTCAACAGATTCATTCTGTGTTTTTGAGCTCTGAAATCACTGTGTATTTGACATAACTGAAAATTCTTCTCAAGAGTCTGCTGACTGAGGCAAATAAGAGAGGCGCTTTTGTACCACCAGAAGAGTTTAGCATTTTAGTTTTTTTTCTCAAAGTGGGAGGCAAAATGCAAGGAATGGCATATGCAGGAAGAAGGACGTTTCTTAGTTAATTCTATGTTTGATTTTCCAGGAAGTTAGGTCTCTACATATACAACAAAAGACTCCATTAGTCAGCTCATACCATTGGTATGAAAAGAAACCTAGAATTTTAATAAGGATGTTAAATTATGCAGGAAGAAATGGCAGTGGAGAATAAATATGTCAACAGTGCTATTTTGTCCTTGTTCATGGTGAAAATGGGTGGATGGAATTAGAAAAAACACTGGTCTTGGTATAAGAAATCCTGAGTTTGAATCTGAACCCCAACCCTTAAAAGTTGTAATAATGTGGGCAAATCCTTTCATGTTTGGGGGCCTTCATTTTCTCATCTGTAAAATAGGGAAATAATGGTAATTATTGACAGAACTATGTTAATTAGATCAATAATGTTGAACTATTTTTGTATGTCTGGTATAAATTCAGCCTGGTCATTATGAATAGAATAGCTATTTAGATAATTTGCCATAGTCTATTTGGAATTTTATTTAAAACATTTGATTCACTATTCAGGAATGATATGGGTCTAAAGTTCTCTACTTCTTTTGAATTAGTTAATAGGACTCCTTGTCTTCTCAAAGGAGTATTATAGAGTACTTTCTCATTTTTTGAGAATAATTTGTACAGTATTATTAATTTTTCTTTAGAAGTTTGATGAAATTCTCTGTAAATCTCTTTAGAAGAGGATTTTTCTCCTTGTTAGTTCTTTAATAGATTTCCTTTTCTGAGATTTGATTAAGTTCTCTATTTGCTGTTCTCTTAGTTTGTGTATTTTATGTATTTGAAGAATTTTTTTACCTATGCTATCTCATGAGACTCACAAGCAACTCTTTGGAATAGGTACTAAAGGTATCATTTTACAGATGAAGAAAGAAGAGTCTCAAAGAATTATGGGGAATTGCCCTTGTTCAACTCAGTGGAAATTTTCAGAAATAGAATGTGAATCAAGATCTTCCTGGGTTCTATGTGTTTCACTGGTTCTGCCCTGAATTGCCCATGTACTATGTCCTATCTTATAAAATACTCTGGAAGTATGATTTTCATTTCTTTGCCTACAGATTGCTATTACTCTACAATTACAACAACAACTACTACTACTACTACCACTACCACTACCACCACCACCATGACTACTACCACTACCACAGGCACAATAATCATGCCCTTTTTTGGTATAGAAAGATACACATCTTTGCCGAAAAAGACAATTGAAAGACTTTGTGGTGTTATTATTATCTTCTTTTAAATGAAATGAAGAGCCAGTAGCTTGAATTTTACCATTTGTCTTATTGTGTGAATTATTAATAGTAGGGGTAGGATAAACTCTGATCTAATAGGCAGAAATTATTATTAATTTTTGCTTTAAAAAAGCCCCAAACCTTAGCATTCCTCCAAAAAAACTTCATTCATCAGAATGAATTATTAAGTCCTATCTTTTCATTTAGTAAATGAGGGGAAAAAAACCCAGAGAAGGTGGCAGAACAGTGTCGTTTGATAAAGGGGATTAGGCCAGAGGTCAGAGAAGCTAAATTCTCACACTATCTTAGCTTGCTTTTTGACTTTGGGCAATAACTCCTCTAGGGTAAAGTTTTCTTACTAGTAAAAAGAGAGGATGGACTTGGTCACTTAAGCAGCAAGCATTAAGTTCTTCCTGTGTGCTGGGTGTGGTGTTAGGAGCTGTGGAAACAAAGTCAAAGAAGGGAACAATTTCTGACCTGGAGGACCTTAATGTTCTATGATGGGAAGGAGTATCATGTGCAAAATAAAGATTAAATAGTTTGAGAAGAGTCAACCAGGTGGTGCCATGTTTGCATTCAGTGCTGTGACAAGAATCAGAGAGATTCCTCTTGAGTTCAGATCTAGCTTTAGACACTTAAGCTGTGTGACCCAAGGCAAGTCATTATTTATAAAATAAGCTGGAGAGGGAACTCCAGTATCTTTATCAAGAAAACCCCAAATGAGATCATGAAGAGTCAGATACAGCTGAATTAACTCAACAACAAATACAGTATGCCAGGCTCTGTCCTAAGTGCTGATGATACAGCTTAAAGAAAAGAAGAAAGACAGGATTTATTTTTTAATCACCAGAGATACCTAGAAGCTAGCTGAAAATGGGAAGAAGTGGGGGAGATGGTAGCAGCAGGGGGTCATGGTGGTAGAGTCTGGAGAGTTAGAAGCAGAGCTGGGAGAGGACAGAAGGAAGGAAGGTTGTCTGCTCCTTCTTCCTAATGAAACTTACATTGGTGGAAAATTGCATCCACAGTCTCTAGAGATATGTCAGGATAAAGAGGCTGCTGGGTGAGACATGGTAGTGAAGGCTCGAAGCTCCCAAAACAATAAAGGGCTTGTTTCCTTCCTCCAAATGGAGGTTTCTGGTGGAAGTCACCACTGGGAGAAATGGACAGCAAGGCAGTTTGTTACTGGATAAGATGAGGCCTTAAACCTGGAAGGAAAGTGATGTTTGTTTGAGCAGGTCTGAAAGGAAGCCAGGGCTTCTGTGAGGCAGAGCTAAGGAGTTGGGGAGACACAGTCAGGACCTAAGGCACTGGGGCAAGAGACACAGCATCCTGGGTGAGGGACAGAGAGAAGGCCCTTGTGGCTGGATAGCAGAGTTAGAGAATTGACAGCAGTGACCAGGGACACCAGAAAGACCTTGGGTCTAGGTTGTCCAGAGGAGTTAATATTTGGTCCTAGGATAGGCCTGGAGGAGCAGGTATTCATTGCTGCTCTCTCAAGGTGAGGGTGAGTTTGCCCATAGAGTCAGAAAGATCTGACTTCAGATTGGGCAGATCATTAGGTAAGGGGCTCCTGTACAGTGCCCACCTTGTAGTTGGTGCTTAATACATGCTGATTCCTTTTCCCACAGTAGTCAGATGAGCTCGTGAGCAGAGACCTTGGTTCTTGCTCAGTTTTGTGTGCCAGGCATTTGAAGGTGTGTTGGGAGTCAAGAGTCCTGGAGAGGAATCCTGTGTTTGAATCAATTTTGATAATCTCTTTGAGTCTTAAGTTCCTCACTTACCAAATGAGAAGAAGGTTGTTATAAGAAAAGTGTCTCCTACATCTTGAAGCATTGCAAGTAAAGCAGTTGTCATTGTCCTTATTTTGGTCATTGCTGTGTATACTGAAGTCTGAGTTTTTGTTTTTATGTTTTCTTTTTAATAAGTACTTATTTCAGAAGCCCAAAGCAGAACATTTTGAGTCTTCATTTGGATCTTTATTGGGCAGTGACAATTCTAGCCATACTTTTAAATTTCATTAAAAAATGGCTTCTCTCTTCCTCTCCTTCACATTTGCCAGATGTAGCAACTGCCCTTTTCTGATTTAGAAATCTTTTTTGTGGAACCTTTATTTTTCAGGGATTAGGGACTTCAGAGATGTGAAAAACTCCTTGTAAATATGAAATATGATTATCTTTCCTCTGGTACAAATCCAGAATAGATAACACAACAACAACAAATACGGATCCAAATATATAACATTGAGTATTTGAGCTAGAAGAATCATTGCCAATAGTTATGGCTTTATTATAAGTCCTTTAGTCCTCTGCTAAACACTAAGGAGAGAATGACAAAAGTAAAACAGTCCTGATGCTCGAAGGTCTCCCCTTAAAACCCTTAATAACCTAGTCCTTTGTTCTACTTCCAGTCTTCCACCTCTGATCAGTGATCCTTGTTTCTTTTTCCTCCCATACCTGAAATGCGCTCTCTCTCTCTCTCTCTCTCTCTCTCTCTCTCTCTCTCTCTCTCTCTCTCTCTGTCTCTCTCTCTCTGTCTTCTCTTTAGGTTTTTTGCAAGGCAATGGGGTTAAGTGGCTTGCGCAAAGCCACACAGCTAGGTAATTATTAAGTGTCTGAGGCCAGATTTGAATTCAGGTACTCCTGACTCCAGGGCTGGTGCTCTACCCACTGTGCCACCTAGCTGCCCCTGAAATACTTCCTTCAAGAGTCCACTAAAGCCCCACTTTGTACAGAAAACCTTTTTTTTCCAGTTCTCAAAGTTTTGAATTCCAAATTCTATTCTTCCTTCCCTCTTCTCCCCTCTCCTTGAGATGGTGAGCAGTCTAGTATAGGGTGATTTTTTAAAATTTTATTTTTCCAGTTACAGTAGTTTTCAGCATTCATCTATTTGCAGATTTATGAGTTCCATATTTTTTTCTTCCACTCCCCCCCCCCCCAGGATGAAGAACAATCTGGTAGTAAAATTGTGTTTTAATGCATTTCCATATTAGTTATGTTGTGAAAAGAGGAGTTGAGTTAGAACTAAGGGAGGAAAAACTATGAGAAAGAAAGAAAAAATGTAAGAAGTTTTAAAAAGTGAATATAATATGCTTTGCTCTTCATTCAGACTCTATAATTTTCTCTCTGGATGTGGATAACATTTTCCATAACAGTTCTCTCAGAATTGTCTTTGACTGAATTTCTTTGAACAATGTTCTCTTAGTTCTGCTCCCTTCACTTAAGGTTCTCTAAAGTCTGGATGCTCATGATTTTTCTTTTTTCTTTTTTTAATTTAAATATTTACTTTATTCATTTTTCCAACTGCACACAACAGTAGTTTTCAAAAATCATTTTTTGCAAGATTTTGAGTTTTACATTTTCTTCCCTTCCTCTCCCAGACAGAAAGCAATCTAATATAGGCTTTACATGATTAACATCGATCCATATTAATCATGTTGTAAAAGATGAATCAAATCCAAATAGGGTAAAAAAAATTAGAGGGGGGGGAATGACATAATACATAAGACTACTTAAAAAAGTTGAAGACTTTGCTCAGCATTTAAATTCTTCAATTCTTTTTCTGGATATGGAGAGTATTTGCTGTCACAAGTCTTTTAGAATTGCCTTTGATTATTACGTTGTCGAAATGAACAAATCTGTCAGTGTTGATCATCACCCAATATTACTATTAGTGTGGACAACGTTCTTCTGGTTCTGCTCATTTCGCTCAACATTAATTCATGCAAGTCTTTGCATGCCATTCTGAAGTCCCATCCCTCATGATTTCTTATAGAACAAATAGAGTTCCATTGTATTCATATACCGCAACTTATTCATCTATTCCCCAACTGATGGACATCCCCTCAATTTCCAATTCTTTGCCATTTTGAAAGGATCTGCTTTGGATGTTTTTGTACATGTACGTTTCTTATCCTTTTTCAGGATCTCTTTGGGATACAGGCCCAGCAGTGGTATTGGTGGATCAAAGGGTATGCACAGTTTTATTGCCCTTTGGGTATAATTCCAAATTGCTCTCCAGAACGGCTGGATCAGTTCACAACTCAATCAACAATGCATTTGAGGCCCATTTCCCCCACATCCTGTCCAATGTTAATCATTTTCCATTTTTGTCACCTTAGCCAGTCTGTTAGTTATTTCATCTTTTAATTTGCATTTCTCTAATTTTAATGATTTGAAGCATTTTTTCATGTGACTATAAATAGTTTTAATGTCTTCATCTGAATACTGCCTGTTCATATTTTTTGACCATTTATCAATTGGAAAATGACTTGTAATCTTAAAAATTTGACTCAGTTCTCTATATATTTTAGAAATGAGTTCTTTATCAGAAACACCAGTTTTGAAAATTGTTTTCTAGCTTTCGGTGTTTTCCTTCTAATCTTTGATGTATTGGTTTAATTTGTCCAAAATCTTTATTGTTTAATATAGTCAAGGACAGCAAGATGGTACAGTGGATAGAGCAATGGCCCTGGAATCAGGAGGATCTGAGTTTAAATCTGGCCTCAGACACTTAAAAATTACCTAGTTGTAACCTTGGACAAGTCACTTAACTCCATTGTCCTGCAAAAAAGCAAAAAAAAAATTAATATAATCAATCATCCATTTTGCAATTTCTAATGTTCTCTATTTCCTGTTAGTTCATAAATTTCTCCCCTCTCCATAGATCCAACAGAGAGAGTATCACTTCTCTTAATTAGTCTGTGGTATCACCTTTTATGTCTAAATCCTGTACCCATTTCAACCTTGTTTTGATATAGAGAATGAGATGTGGGTCTATGCTTAGTTTTTGCCATACTGTTTTCTAGTTTTCCCAGCAGTTTTTACAAAATAGTGAATTCTTAACCCAGAAGTCTTTGGCTTTATCAAACAGTAGATTGCTATAGTCATTTACTACTGTCTGTTTTGTACCTAATCTAATCCAACAAGACATTTAACTATTTCTTTGCTAGTACCAGACAGTTTTGATAACTGCCGCTTTATGATAGTTTTAGATCTGGTACGACTAACTACCCTCATTTGAATTTTTTCATTAAATTCCTTTATATCTTGACATTTTGTTGCTCCAGATGAATTTTATTACCATTTTTTCTTAGTTCCAAATAATTTTTTGGTAGTTTGATTGATAAAGCACTGGGTAATTTAATTTGGTAGAATTGTCATTTTAAATTATATTAGTTTGACTTAACTATGAGCAATTGACATTTTTCCAATTGTTTATTTGTGTAAAAGGTATTTAATAATTTTGTTCATATTGTTTTTGAGTTTGTCTTAGGAGGTAGATTCCCAAATATTTTATGTTGTCTACAGTTACTTTAAATGAAATTTCTCTATCTCTTGCTCTTGGATTTTATTGGTCATATATAGAAATGCTGATGATTTGTGTGGATTTATATGGCTTTTTCAGCATCTACTGAAAAAATCATGATTTCTCTTAATTTTGTATATGATATGATCTTTTATGTTGATTGTTTTCATAATATTGATAAATCCTACCTGACTATTGTGTATCATCCTAATATTAACTTGTTGTAAACTCTGCTAAAATTTTATTAAAAAATTTTGCATCATTATTAATTAGGGAGATTGTTCTATACTTTTTTGGTTTTGACTCTTTCTGGTTTAGGTATCAGTATCATTGGTACCATAAAAGAATTCTGACAGAACCCCTTTACCTATTTTTTTTTTTTTAGGTTTTTGCAAGGCAAATGGGGTTAAGTGGCTTGCCCAAGGCCACACAGCTAGGTAATTATTAAGTGTCTGAGACCGGATTTGAACCCAGGTTCTCCTGACTCTAGGGCCGGTGCTTTATCCACTGCACCACCTAGCCGCCCCTCCCCTTTACCTATTTTTAAAAATAATTTATATAGAATTGGGATTAATTATTCCTAAAAGTTTGGTAGAATTTACTTGTAAACCCATCTGACCCTGGATATTTTTTCTTAACAGGTTAGTTCATTGATGCTTTCTTCAATTTCTTTTTTCTGAAATGGTGTTATTTAAGTATTTTATTTCCTTTTCTATTAATTTGCGTAACTTAAATTTGTGTAAACATTCATCCATTTCATTTAGATTGTTAAATTTGTTGGCATATTGTTGGAGAAAATAAATCTGAATCATTAATTTCCTCCTCATTGGTGGTGTATTAATTTTTTAAAGCAGATTAACCAAAGGTTTATGTATTTTTGTTTTTTTTTCCATAAAAACAACTCTTGTTTTATTTATTAATTCAATTGTTTTCTTTTGGTTTGAGTATTTTCTCTTTCGATTTTCAGAATTCCTAATTTGGTATTTAATTGGGATTTTTCATTTGCTCTTTTTTTAGCTTTTTTAGTTGCATGCTCAGTTCATTGATCTTCTCTTTTTTCTGTTTTATTCATATAAGCATTTAGAGATAGAAAATTTCGCCTAAAAATTGCTTTGACTACATCCCAAAAGTTTTTTTACGTCTCATCATTGTCATTACCTTGGATGACATTGTTGATTATTTCTATGATCTGTTGGGCTCTAGCTAGGTGGTGCACTGAATAGGCCACTGGCCTTGGATTCAAGAGGCCAGGAGTTCAGATTCAGCCTCAGTCTCTTGCCACTTACTAACTGTGACTTTGGGCAAGTTAACTTAATTCTTATTACCCTGCATCCAGAGTCATCTCTAGTCATCCTGATTCATATCTGGTCACAGGCCCCAGATAGCTCCAGAAGAGAAATTGAGACTGGTGACTTAGCACAGCATTCCCCCTCATTCAAATCCAGTTCGTGTGCTTGTCATGGCATTGATGTCACAAATTATTTATTATTTATTATTTTTGTTTATCATTATTTTATTATAAAATATTGTTTATATTATAGATTATATTATAGTCTATATTCTCTATTATATTTATAGTCTATATATTATTATTATAATTTATTATTATTTTGTTTGATTCTCTCATTCTTTAAAGTTATTTTCCAATTAATTTTTAGTTTATTTTTACATGGTTTTATATTACATATAACTTTTATTACATCATAAGCTGAAGATGATGCATTTAATATTTCTGCCTTTTTTGCATTTGACTGAGGTTTTTATGTTCTAGGACATGGTCAGTTTTTGTGTAGGTGCCACATACTGCCCATTATTATTAATATTATTATTATTATTATTATTATTATCATCATCATATACTTATTCAGTTTTCTCCAGAAGTCTATAATATCTAAGCTTTTTACAGTTCGATTCATCTTCTTGTTTTATGTTGTTAGATTTATCTAATTCTTAGAGAGAGAGATTGAGGTCCTCCATTATTACAGTTTTACTTTCAATATCTCCCTGTAACTTATTTACGTTTTCCTCTAAGAGTTTGGATGCTATATCACTTGGTACATATATGTTTAACATTGATATTACTTCATTTCTTATAGTACCTTTTAAGAAGATGTTACTTCCGTCCTTATCCCTTTTAACGAAATCTATTTTTGCTTTTGCTTTATCTTCAGCCAAACCATAATATATTCTACTCCAGCCTTTTACCTTTATCCTCTGTGTATCTCTGCTTCAAATGTGTTTTCTATAACATATTATGGAATTCTGGTTTTTTAATCCACTCTGCTGTCCACTTCCATTTTATGGGAGAGTTCATCCCATTCACATTTACAGTTTTGATTACTAGTTCTCTCACTTCCCTCCATGCTATCTTCCCCCATTTATACTTTTCTTTTTCCTTTTCCCTTATCCCTTCTCACCAATGTTTTGCTTCTGACTGCTGTCTCTACATCAACTCTTTTTTTTCTATCAGCCCCTTTCCCTTTCCTTCTCCCTTTCCTTTTTTACTTTTCAACTTTTAATTTAACTTTACCTTTACCACTGCCTTCCCTTTTTTCAGTACCTTCTTCCTCTTTATTTTCTTTTCTCCCCCCCCCCCCAACCCATCCATTCCCAATTGTATTTAAAAATTTACTCTATCCTACAGGGAAGTATGTTATTCCCTTTTCGATTCAAATATGTTGAGAGTAAAATTTACTCAGTGCTCGAATCTACTTTCCCTTACTTTATAGTAGGTCATTGTGTCTCTTTTGTGGTGTTATTTAACCTTTAATACCTCACTTTCTCCTACTATAATCCTTCTTTTCATGTCTTAATTGTTTTAAACCTGTTTTTTACCTACATCCTCTGTCAGGATATCCTTTTATCTGTCTCCATGGAAGTACAGTTCTCAAAGGTAGATAGATAGATAGATAGATAGATAGACAGACAGACAGATAGATAGATAGATAGATAGATAGATAGATAGATAGATTGATTTACAAGCCTCATTACCTCATAGTCACTTCATATCCCTAGCCTCTCCCAAGGTTCACCCCCCTCAACTATCCCATTAGAAATACAGTTCTCAAGAACCATAAGCATCATCAAATTAAAATCAGTTTATACCACACCCTCTTTCCAAGTACCTTCTATAGAAATACAAACCTCATGAGCTTTCATGTATAGCAGAATCACTTCCTGATCCAATTATGCCTACTCCCTCTTAAGTATACTCCATCCAATTGTAGCTAATGCATCAAGTAAACAAGCATAATCACTTCTTGATCTTTTTGTCTAGACCTTCTAAGTACACTTCCTTCTGTCCCAATAGAGCTAAATTATCATGTATAGCTAAAGCACCTCAATATCCTTTGTACCCATACCCTCTAAGTATACTTCCTCCAACTATATTCAACCTTCATGAAAGTATCAACTAAAGCATCATTATTTTTTGTGATCATTCTATATCCCAAAGCCTCTTAAGTATGCTTCTTTTAACTTCCTAAGAGAAATATAGTTTTCGAGAATTATTGTCTTCACATGTAGGGATATATATGTACAGTTTAATACTATTGACTAACTTTTTTCCCTTTCTACTTGCTTTTTTTTTAGGTTTTTTTTTTTTGCAAGGCAAATGGGGTTAATTGGCTTGCCCAAGGCCACACAGCTAGGTAATTATTAAGTGTCTGAGACCGGATTTGAACCCAGGTACTCCTGACTCCAAGGCCAGTGCTTTATCCACTATGCCACCTAGCTGCCCCCAATGCCACCTAGCCACCCCCTCCAGGCTTTTTTTTTTTGAGCCTTTCAGGTAGACCAGTAATTCACAGATTATCTCTCTAACATCTATTTTTCAAGTTGGTATTTTTCCTAAGAGGTATTTTGCATTTTCATCTTTTTTTTAGCTTTTTGGTTTTGTTTGATGGAAACTTGTTGTTTCATAGTCATTAGTTAATTTCCAATTTTTAGGAATTTTATTTTGTTCAATTAGCTTTTGCGTTTCCTTTTTCAGATGATTAATTTTACTTTTAAGTGAGTTATATTCCTTTTCCAGCTAGCTAATTTGACTTTTTGATGCTATATTTTTCCAGTTGGTCATTTTTACTTTTAAAGGAGTTGATTTCTTCAGCTAATTTTTCATAATCCTCTTGCATGACTCACTTTTTTCCCCTCCATTTTTCTTCTTTCTTTCTTCCTTGATTTTTAAAATAATTTTTGAGCGTTTCCAAGAGGCCTTTTTGAATTTGAGGTCAATTCATTTTGACATTGCTTTTTTCTTCTGAAATGTTTTTATCATTCCTATCAGTATAGTAGCTATCTGTGGTTAGTGCTTTCTTTTTCTTTGTTTGTTTGATTTTTGTTCATTTTGACAGTTGAGCTCTGCTCCTGGGACACTGGGAGTATATAGTACCAAGGTTTTTGTGCTGGGATTGAGATCTGGCCCCTGGCTTTTTTGCTTGCCTATGGTATCACCTGTTTTGCAGTTTGTTTCCTCCTTTAGGGTAGCTCTTGCTTTCATCTTGCCTGTGGTGTTGCCTGTGCAGAAGTTTGTTCCTTCTTGGAGTAGCCCAACCAGATCCTGTCTGTTGCCCCCTTGTTCTCAGGGCTGGGATTGGTACCCGGGACCTGAGCTGTGCTGTGGCTAATAGCCTTCGACTGGCTTTCTAGCTCTCCTGCCTATGCTGGGTACTTCCCCTTTACCCAGAAGAGATACGATAACTTGAGTTGAGAGCTTGTTTCACTCTTTTTGGGGGTGCAATCTGTAGCTTAGGGTATGTGAAGAGGTTTCATTTAAACTTGTGTTGGAAAAAACTCTGGGAACTTGCTGGCTTCATTCTTGGCTCCTCCCTGGAAGTCCCTGATAGAGGTCTTGTGTGTGCAGTCACATAAGACCTTTCTTTGTATCTCATTAGCATTGTATTTGGCATATCACAGGCACTTGTTGAATGCCACTTGACATTCTTTCTAACAGTCATATACACTGTCTGAATATATATACAGTATATATCCAAGGTTATCTTGGAGCGGAGGGGAGAGATTAGGAAAGCTAATGTTTGGGGATGGAGCTGAGTCCAGTAGGGAGCCAGGGATTTTCAAAGGCTGGTATGAGGAGGGGCAAGTCTTTTAGGCATAGAGAACAACCAGTGAATGGAAACTGAATTTGGACTATCTTGTGAGAAGAATGGCAAGGTGGCCCATTTGATTGAATGGTGGAGTTTGTGGCTGGGAGTAAGGGGAAATATTGCTGGAAAGATAGAATGGGCTAGGTTCTGAAAGATGTATGTGATTAAACAAAAAAATTCACATTAGACCTCAATGGTGGTAGGAAACCCTAGGAGCTGATTGAGTAAGGGTTGGGATTTATAAGCACTAGGCTTAGGAATTCTTAGGTGAATACACTGGTGACTTCTGGAGAATCTAAGTTCAGGTGTGGAGGAAAGGGATTCCATGGTTTCTGAACCCCTTTCTGCACTGAGATTCTGTAAGTCTGACTCTGGGTCCACAGACTTAATAACAGAGAGAGTTAGAACCTGGCAGGGATTGTAGTCCACAGGATGTAGAAATCGTTCAATCCAACAACCTTTTCTTAGTCCTCACTCTTCTTGGTCTTGAAGAAGTATTTAACTCTTTAATTGCCTCTCCCTCTCCCTACCCCCACTTTGTGGATAGTCTTTCCTTTATGGGCTTTTATGACACCCCCCCCCCCTTTTTGTCCTCCCATCTTAGATTAGTCCTCCTCAGTTTTCTTTCATAGATTTGTCTTCAATTTCCTACCCTTTTTATGTGGACACACTTCAGAGCTCTCTGGGACCTTTTTTTCCCCTCTGTAGCCATTCTGTCACTTAACAACTTCCATAGACTCAGTCAAATCTTTATATGTGGATAGTCTCTTTTGTAGCTCTAGGTCTATGTCACTGCATGCTTCCAATGTACATATCCATCTTGATCTCACAAAATGATCTCAAACTTCATATGTCCAAAGTAGAACTTAGCACAATCCCTTCTAACCAGGTTCACAATCTCTGTATTATTCTCAGTTCTTTCCTCTCTTCCATATTTAATTATCTGCCAGATCTTGAGAATTCTATCTCAACAACATCTTTTGTATCTGTCACCTTCTGTACTACATAACCACTACTCTAGTATGTCAAATTATTGATTTAACCCCTATTTTATTCTAGTCAGGATTCCATAGAGGTAGTGATTATTCCTGTCTATTAATATATTTAGTCAGTTGCTTTTATAGTCAAACCTGTTATAATTAAACCCGTAGTTTAAAGTTCTGGTCTTGTATTAGGTCCCAGAGCTTTGACCTAGGGATTATAAATTCATTTGCTTAACTGCAGGAAGCCAACTAGGGGCCCTCCATCCTTTTTTCTTGATGAGTAAATAACCAAGTCAGGTGTGGCTGAGATATTCTAATGATATGGAAAATTTCCCAGCTTCTTTTTGTCCCTCTGCCCTTTATTGTCCCTCTCTGTTGTCCATTATGGGTTAATGGTCATTAGCACTCGGTTGATGAGTGACCTTTGCCTTATCCTATGACCATCAGCCCCATCCAATTTTTTGGCCACTGTAGATGTGTGACCTTTATAGATGACCTGTATAGACTACCCTCCTGGGAGAATCAAGGTATAAAAGTCTGTCAAACAATGAAATCCTGTATTTTATATCATTTCTAACATCTGGTCAAACACTATAAAAACAAGACCCTGGAGAAAAAGGGCATCTTAGATCATGAGAAAGATTTGAGACCCTTATTCATTAATAGGGGCCAGGTCTCTTAATAAATGAGTTGGTTTGGGGCTCTGCCTCAGTTGCTTTTATTGCAGAATGGACATTTTTGACCCACAGTAGGTTCTCATCACTTATTATCTGGATTAATACAGGTTTCACTTAATAGGTCTCCCTGCCTCTAGAATATTGCTTTGTTCAATTTGCTTTTTCAATTGCTTATTGTCTATATCCTGCACCCAAAATGTGAATGTTCCTCTACACTATAGTATGAATTCTGTTCTCTCTCTGCACTTTTTCATTTGGTGACCTCCTTGGTTTAATCGTCAATGTTTTCTAGATGATTTCCAGCTTTATGTGTCCTGCCCCAATCTCTTCCATGAGTTTCAGTCCAACAACATCTACTGGACAATGTCCTGGAAACATTTCATTTCTAACTCAACATGTCCAAAACAGAATTTATGATCTTCTTCCCACCCCACCCCTTCCCATTTTCAGATTTTTCACTATTACTAATTACTACCATCAGTCTTTTAGTCTCCCAGGTTAGTAACATTATTCTCAGTTCTTCACTCTGCCTCATTGAACATTTGGCAGTTGACTGCCAAACCTTGACCTTGCCTATCTGCCTTTTCCATCTTCACTTTCTCACATAGCCACTTCTGTAGTTGGTCAAGTTATTTTAGTGGCCTCTTCTTTGATCTCTTTGTCTCTAATCTTTCCTTCAACCAACCTATCCTGTAATTTGCTATCTTGGTGATTTCTGTTTAAGTGCAGATCTGATCTGAGTAATACCCTTACCCAGTGATTTCTTTCTGCATTTGATCTCAAGTAGAATTTCACAATTGTCATTTAAAACACTTAATCCCTTTCATAGCACAGGAATCTCCTTCAAACACTATATTCCAAATGTATATGCTTGCTATTCTCCATCTACAGCTTTCCATCCTCTCCCTCCATGCCTTTGTAGCTCCTTCTTGCCTCTGCTGTTTAGAATCCTGAGATTCTCAAGGGCAGCTAGGTTGCTCAATGGTTAGAGCACTGGACCTGGAGTCAGGAGGACCTGAGTTGAAATCCAGCCTCAAACACTTGATATTTACTGTGTGACCTTGGGCAAGTCACTTAACCCCATTGCCTCACAAAAACCAACCCCTCCCTCCCCACCCATTCTCCTGATTGTATGTTACTTCCCTCTTCACGAAAAGTTATTTAGATACTTTATATTGATTTTTCTGTCCCCTTAGTTCTTTCTCTATGAAAAGGTTCTTTCTCCCTCTGAACTTTCCCTCCCCTCCCCTTATGAAAACTAAAGTTCTTTGAATGTAGGGGCTATTATGTTGTTGTATCTGGTTCCCTGGTCTCCTGTCCAGAGACTGTCATATAGATGGTATTTTGATCCATTTCTTATAGACCAGTTCATTCAGCATGAATGGATCAAAATACGATTAAAATGGTGGGGAGAGGCAGCTGAGTGGCACAGTGGTAGGGGTAATGGCCCTGGAGTCAAGAGGACCTAAGTTCAAATCTAGCCTCAGCCACTTAATAATTACCTGTTTGGCCTTGGGCAAGTCATTTAAAACCCACTGCCTTGCAAAAAGTCAAAAAAAAAAAAAGGAAATGAGAGTATTACATAAATACTCTACATAAAAGTGCTTTGAGTGAGGAAAGTACCTGGGATATTGATGTTAAATTTTATATTGATCAACATTGACCTTTCTTTATGTTCTTCTAGTGAATATGGAGGGGAGACTGGACAAGGACCAGCCTATGGACCAGCCAGTCATTCTGCAGCCTCTTCTTCTGCACCTTCTTCTTCAGCATTTCGACCAGTTGTGCCATCCAGACAGATTGTGGAGAGGCAGCCAAGGATGCTGGACTTCAGGGTGGAATACAGAGACCGAAATGTGGATGTGGTCCTTGAAGACAGCTGCACTGTTGGTAAGGCTTTGTCTGCGATAGGATTTAATGAGTGATAGCTGGAAATGGAGGAGAACCATTTTTAAGTCATTTGCCATTTTGTATGTCCTTTTCCTCAGGGAGTTAGCTGCTTTCCATATCATTCTTTGACTTTTCATTATTGGACAGGGCCAGAGTCCCATTTAATCTAATGCTAGGATTGATGCAATGGTGTTGAATGGTGTTCATGATTTTTTTTTTCATTTTCTTTCAAGGGACTTAAAAATATGTAGCAGAATATTCATGCCACTCACTTCAGTGATCCTTTACATAACTGCAGACCTTCTATGGGACCACTGCTATTCTTAAACAGAGTAGCATGTGAGAACTTTTTTTTCTCCAAGATGCTCCTTGAAGTTTGTGGTAAATTTGTTGGAATTAACATGGATCATTTTCTGTAGTAGAATCATCAGACTAATCCTTGTTAACCATTGTCACTTCTAAACTTTCACTTAGCAATAGTTTCTTCTTTGAGCTTCATGCTGTCCAAATTTATCATTCAACCTAAAGCCCAGGGCCATTATCTCTTTATCCCCAGAAGACAATTTTCTTCCTTTCTCAGTGAGTTCTGTGTTTAGCTCACATTTTAACTCCTTCTTTCAGGGGTCTTCAAAAAATTTATTGATGTTTCTGCAAATATTCTAACTTCTAGTTTCTCAGTCTATTCAGTTCCCATGAGCTACATTCCATCTTAGGTTACATTGAGAGCTGCTCATACCCTCCATATTTTTTTTTTAGGTTTTTGCAAGGCAAATGGGGTTAAGTGGCTTGCCCAAGGCCACACAGCTAGGTAATTATTAAGTATCTGAAACCGGATTTGAACTCAGGTACTCCTGACTCCAGGGCCAGTGCTTTATCTACTACACCACCTAGCTGCCCCAAAACCCTCCATCTTAAAAACATGCCCTCATCCTTTAAAAACTTTTGGTTCTGCCATCCCTCCTAATTATTAGTCATTCCTTTCTAGGATAAAAATCCTTTGAAAAATGTCAATAGTGGGACCTTCCACATAATCTCAGTCTCACTCCTTTTTTTTTTAACTCTCTGATTTCTGACCTAATTAATCATTTGAAATATCCTTCTCTGAAGTTATCAAGTTTTCTTTTTTTAAAATATTTTTTAATTGATATCTTTGTTCCCTACATAACCATTAATTCCTCCAGTACTTTAACTCTCTAGTCTCCCAGAGAAGCATCAACTTATAAAACATAATATTTTTAAAGGGAAAAAATACAAAGGAGAAATTTTTTTTTAACTATTCAATACATTGAAAAAAATATGCATTGCACTATGCTTTTAGACTATAGAGGTGGAATGGAGGTTTCTTCACATGTTTAAATCTTTAGGGCCAAGATTGTACTTTGCAGTTTTACAAAATTTACACCTTACTTTTTTGCAGTTTTCTTTATAATTACATTGTTGTAATCATTATGTATATTGTTTTCTTTGTTATGCTTACTTCACTTTGCATCAATTCTTTTAGAGCTTTCTCTGTATCATAGTTATCATTTCCTATGGCATAGCAATATTCCATTCCATTTATGTATCATATTCTGTTTTTCAATCAGAGGGCATCTTGTTTGCTTTCTAATTCTTTGCTATGTGACTCAGTGGATAGTGCACTGACCTTGGATTCAGGAGGATGGGAGTTTGAATCCAACCTTAGACACTTGTCACTTACTAGCCAAGCCGTGTGACCTTGTGCAAGTCATTTAACCCTGATTGCCCCACATCCAGAACCATCTTTAGTTATCCTGATTCATATCTGCCACTGGACCCAGATGACTGGAGGAGAAAGTATGGCTGGTGACTTAGCACAACCCTCTCACTCAAATCCAATTCACATGCTTGTGATGCTATCACCTCCCTGATGTCATGGCCTTCTTTGAAAATGAAGACCAAGACATTGTTGTAAAAGGGAATTTTCTTCTTATCACTGATTTGCTTGGGTATTCATCCCATTTATCCAATCAATTACCTAATCTTGTTCATTTTCTTCTCTTTTAAGTCACACAACCTTCATCTTGATATAGGCTCTCACTCCTCATCTTGACAATTTCAGTTACCTTCTGCTTAGTCTCACTTCCTCAGATTTTTTCCTACTCCCATTCATCTCCCATTCCCCAGTAAAGTGATTTTTTTCCTGCCTCTCTTGCCTTCTTAAACTCTACTGCCCTCTGTGGACTCAAGGATCCAGCTGTCCTATCTTACTTGTTATGTGACATTCTAGCTCCCTACTCTTCATTTTCATTGACTGTCCCCTCAGTCACCCTTGTCTCTGTATCTTGGTTTTCCTGTCAAGACTCAACATCCACTTTTTTCAGGAGACCCCTTTTTTTTTTAGGTTTTTTGCAAGGCAAATGGGGTTAAGTGGCTTGCCCAAGGCCACACAGCTAGGTCATTATTAAGTGTCTGAGACCGGATTTGAACCCAGGTATTCCTGACTCCAAGGCCAGTGCTTTATCCACTACACAACCTAGCCGCCCCTGGGACACCCTTTTCAATCCTTTCCTCCTCTTTATCTACCCTTTGTATCTTCCTTCTTTCTATTTATCTATCTTATTTTTACCTAGTTGTATACTTTGATTTTTTTTCCTTTCTTTGTATTTCCAGTACTCAGTTTAGTCTCTGACACATAAGTTAGCATTAATAAATGTTTGCTAATTAATTGACTGTGAGGTAGAACCTCAGAGTTGTTTTAATTTGTTTGTCTTTTTGTAATTGGAACTTTTTTTTGCAAGGCAGTGAGGTTAAGTGATTTGTCCAAGGTCACACAGCTAGGTAATTATTAAAGTGTCTGAGAACAGATTTGAACTCAAGTCCTCCTGACTCCAGGACCAGTGCTCTATCCATTGAGCTAACCTAGCTGTCCCAGGACCATTTTTAATATTGATGAGTAGTATTTCTTTCAAATACTGTTCAAATATTTAAAAATTTTTCTCTATATTTATATATATTCCAGTTTCAGATATATTGAACTTTTATTAGAGATATTTCAAGCAACTTTTTTTTTCCAGTTGGCTTCTAAAGTATTTATTGATTTGTTCAGGCAACATTTTACAAATTTTATGTAACCGAAAATTTTTATTTTATCATCTTTTATGATCACCTCTGTCCCTTGCTTTGGCTAAATGTTTTCCCTAAAGGTATAGATCTGAAAGATATAACTTATATTATGATTTTTTTTTTTTTTTTTTAGGTTTTTGCAAGGTAATGGGGTTAAGTGGTTTGCCCAAGGCCACACGGCTAGGTAATTATTAAGTGTCTGAGACTGGATTTGAACTCAGGTACTCCTGACTCCAAGGCCGGTGCTCTATCCACTGCTCCACCTAGCTGCCCCTTCCACTGCGCCACCTAGCTGCCCCTATCCATCTCTTAACTCTAGGCATTTTCCTCTGTTGTTTCCATCCTTGGCTCTGCCTACTGACCTCTCTGGCTTCTATCCACTGAGCCACCTAGTCACCCAGATGTTATTTTTTTTTTTTTAAATTAAATTAAAAAAATTTTTTAAGGCAGTGGGATTAAGTGACTTGCCCAAGGTCACACAGCTAGGCAATTATTATATGTCTGAGGCCAGATTTGAATTCAGGTCCTCCTGATTACAGGGCCAGTGCTCTATCCATTATGCCACCTAGCTGCCCCTGATGTTATTTTTAATGTTTTGATCTCACCTCCTTTTGAATTCTACCTAAGTTCTTGGTGAAATACTCAGCTCCCTTTGTTTATTGTGGACTAGTTAACCATGATAGTTTTGGGGAATAATTGATTTCCCTATGAACTTGAGGAACTCTGGGCTTATTGTAGGGGAAGAAAGTATTGGAACCCAATACAACCTCCATGGTCCATGATTCTTGTAACCACAGAAAATTTCTTTAGTTTATTTACTTCTCTTCTGACTTTAGGTCTTGCTTTAAAATCTCTTGACTTGCCCAGGTTCACACTCTGATAAATATTTAGTGCTGCTGCACAAATTCACTGGGCTAAGTGATCCATTACTATCACACTAAACTCTACTCTTAATATCCCTTGCCCCAGAGAATCTCATACCTTTTCAAACCCTGACCCTGCCTCACCATCTTCACTTATGAACTTTCCAACCTGGGACAGGGTACTAAACAATTTACAAAATTATTGATTTTTTTCAAAGTTAACTTTCTACTTCTATCTTTTTTAATGAAAACCAAGTGCACATCTATGTAAGCAAAAAGAAGACAAACCCAGTGAATTCCCTCTTAATGAACATGAATCCAGTTCAACTAGTATTTAACATTTACAAAAAAAGATCAAATTTAAATTGTTGTGTATAAACCCTGAATGCAGGCTTGATCTATGATATTGTCAAAATCACCTGGATTCTGCTCATAACCCAAAGAAGATGTGTATTATTGTGTTGTTTGTGCTTTGAAGTTGAAATGAATAAATTTGAAATTAAATGATCTCTGTATGGAAGTTTAAAAGATGGATAATGTTTCTTTCTCAGTGCTAATTATTATATATACCTAAATACAAATAATTATAAAATATAGCTATCTTGGTTTCACCTTAAACTACAACTTAAGAAATGAAATAATGAGAATAATGATTTAAATTTTTTAAAAATTAAATTCAAATTTAATTGTTCTAAATATGTTTGTTTTGAAAGTAAAATGATATCTATTGCAAGAGATGAAAACATTACCAGTGTGTAGAAAATAGTGAAAACTAATATTATCCACCTCAACAGAGGCAGTTTAAGTAGCAGAAATACATGAATACAAAGTGTAAGACCATAATTAGAATTATAATCTGCTATATCATTGACATTTTCAGGTGTTATTTAAATGGAGAAAAAACTGCCAAATTTGATTTGTTCAAATGCTTTTTAGTTGCAATAGCATGAAACTTAATGAACTGAAGCAGTATTTTGAAAGTGTACATGCAGAATACTTGGGCAAGACAAGATAACTTAAAAGGTATCTAATTTTCTCAAATTATCAAGAACAAGTTTTTCTTTAAAATCCATACATTTGCAGTTATGCAAATTTACTTTCAGAATTGATAAGTGTAAAAAAAAGCCTCATTTGAAAAATATTTGGTGCTATATACCTAGTTAATGATATATTTGAAAGGATATATGGAAGCTTCCATATAAAGCAGCTTCAGAGAGATCTACCTGTAGAAATTGTAGTGGGAGAAAGAACTATCTATATGTCTGAAGAGTTTTATGGGAATGAACATGAAGCCTTTATTCAATCAGTTGAATAAGTGGAATCTCTTTTGCAAAGCAAGTGGATGAAACAGTAGGAATAGTGAAAGATGCTTATTGAATTCCATATGTAAGATATGTTGAAACTCATGTTACAGACTATTCATAACTATGCCCCATCAGAAAAGAGTATAATTTGACAGATTTTTAAAAAGTACAAACAGATTAAAAGGAAAAAATGTAATGGGCTCAGCTATGATGGAGTCTGAAAAACCCTAGTTTAAATATAGTCCTCTGTGCATTATCAGCATGCTCATGCTTCATAAGTGGTCACTAATATCAAGCAATATATTCATAATAGTAATCAATTTAATGAAAATTCCAATAAAGGTGAGACTTTTTAGAAAAATTATATTTTAGTAGGAGGCAAAACCAAGATTAATTCTATATTAGTTCAAGACATACTGATTTTCTTATACCAAAGTATTTGGAAGGATTAGTTGAACTAAAAGTTAGCTTTTTAAAAAAGTTTTTTAATTAATTTAAGGCAGTAGGGTAAATGATTTGCCCAAGGTCACATAGGTAGGCAATTATTATAAAAAATTTTTTATAATTTTGTAATTATGAAGTTTTTTTAAAAAAAAGATAATAATAGATGTAGAAAATGCATGCTGTTTCTTTCTGAAACTTTTGTTTTAAGAGGATAATTGACAAAATGAGTTCACTCTAAGTCATTTCAGAGTACTCATACCCACTTTTTGATAAGAATGGTAAATTAACTATGCTTATGAAAAAATAGCTATACAAAATAATTTTTGATATTTTTTCTATTTTAAAAAATGCATGTCTTGCAAAGGAATTAGGTGGAGATAAAAGTCTGCTTGCAAATCAATAGGCCAGTTTATGGAATTCATTTTTTATTAATATTAAAGACCTTGAAATTTTTAAATGTGAATTGGTAAGGAGACCATCTTCCTTTGACTGATATTATACTCTTGGTTTTATACAAGTAACTGTGCTAATAAATTAGTTTATGGGATGCAAAGAAACAAAGACAAAAAAATAGTCCCTTTTCTCAAGGAGCTCACATTGTAATAGGGTAGACAATGTGTATATAACTAACACCCAACTACAACTGAGGGTTTTTCTGAGTTATTCTTAATATTTTGTGAAGGGGCTTTGTAATTGTCACCAGATTGCCGAAGGGATCCCAGGAAACAAACATAAAAATGGTTAAGATCCCCCTCCCCCCCCTTTTTTTTTTTTTTTAGGTTTTTGCAAGGTAAATGGGGTTAAGTGGCTTGCCCAAGGCCACACAGCTAGGCAATTATTAAGTGTCTGAGGCCGGATTTGAACCCAGGTACTCTTGACTCCAGGGCCAGTGCTCTATCCACTGTGCCACCTAGCCACCCAGATCCCCCTTTTCTTAATCCTTCTACATGTCAGCTCTCCAACTACTTGAAGACAGCCTGTTTGATACTGGAAATTGGCAATGTCCTGATATCAGTAAGTTTTCTGATCCCCTCAAAAAATGGCATCAGAACTTAGAGATGTACCACTATTCTAGGCCATAGAAAGAATCACTTCTAGACTATCCAACTGAGGAATCCATAAAACTCTACAGAGTTCCTGGGATGTACAGACTGTTGTGCATGACAGCCAGACACTGAGGTTGGAGCACAGGCAGCCACCCCTAAAGCCTTTGAAGTGGTTTCAGCCTGAATTCTGTGGTACCTGGGCTCAGATTGGCAGAACCTTCCCAAACACTCATGACTTCAGGAAACTCACTTTCCTTGTAGGGTTTAGACCTTCCCTATATCCATGACTGTCTGCTAGCATTCCTAGAAACTGAATCAGAGGGGCAGCTAGGTGGCACAGTGGATAGAACACTGGCCCTGGAGTCAGGAGTACCTGAGTTCAAATCTGGCCTCAGACAATTAATGATTACCTAGCTGTGTGAACTTGGGCAAGTCACTTAACCTCACTGCCTTGCAAAAAAAAAAAAACCCAAACAAAAATGGAAATTGAATCAGAGACTTAACCAAGCCTAATAGAACTTCAGTTGAGCCTTATCCTGTTATAGAACAGCCTTTGGAAATTCTAGGCAGGTTCCAGCAATATGACAGTATACAAGGTATAGAAGAAAGATCCTCTATAAAATCCAGCCAGAGCAGCCCCTGATATCTGTGTTGGGAGCTCAACCAGGAGTAACCCCTGAGACTCATACGAGGGCGGAGACTACAGTTGGAACCTACACCCAAGAGAGCCTTAGAGGCTTAACAGCCTTACAGCAAATTCAGATAAAGCCTCAAAAATGCCCTGGCCAGAAGTACTACATAGAGTCCATAGAGGGAATGAAGGAATTACAGAATGGAAAAGCTAGTGAAAACAGAATGGCAAATAAAATCAAGCATCTTAGATCAGATGATGGAAAACTTCATTCATAAATTAAACGTCAAGTAGAATGGGCCAGATGGAAAGAAGTAACTTAATAATAATGCTTCAGGAAATATCAGAACAAAACCAAAATTGAAAAGCACAAGCAAATCTAAGAAATAAAATATCAGCAAAAACTGATCTAGAAAACAGGTCAAGGAGGAATAATATAAGAATTAGCAAACTCTGAAAATTATGATGAGAAAAAAGTAAAGATACCATATTTTGGAAAGTCAAAAATGAAAATTTTCTAGAACTCTTAAAACTAGGAAGCAAGGGGCAGCTAGCTGGCACAGTGGATAGAGCACTAGCCCTGGAGTCAGGAGTACCTGAGTTCAAATCCAGCCTTAGACACTTGATAATTACCTAGCTGTGTGGTCTTGGGAAAGCCACTTAACCTCATTTGCCTTGCAAAATCCTAAAAAATTTTTAAAAAATTAAAATGAAAAATAAAAAAACTAGAAAGCAAATTGAAAATAGAAAGAATGCATCCATCATTCTAGAAAGAATCCCTAAAATAAAAACTTCCAGGAATATCATAGCTGAAATCCAGAGCTTCAAATAAAAGAAAAAATAATTTAAGAAACCCCAAAGAAGGAATTCAAAGACCAATGATAGTCAGTAAAATTACTCATTACTTAGCAGCTGTCACTGTGTAGGAGAGGAAAGCTTGGAATGTGAGATTCCTGAATTTTAAAAACCAAGAAAAAGGAAATATAATTCAGCAAGGGGAAAAAATAGAATAGAGGACTTCCAAGTATTTTTTTCCAAGCATTTTTAATGAAAAAAAACCACAATTGACTATGGAAATGGAAATGCAGGTATCACATGAAGCACAGAAAAATAACCATATTTGTACAATTGAGAGGGAATATATGATCATGAATTGTTCATCTGCTGATAGGGAAATTAGAAGCAGATATCTTCTGCAAACCCTGGTAATGGTCCTAGAAAAAAGTTAAAATACCAAAAAATATCTGTAGTTAGTTTTCTTCTGTTTTAATAGCTTCAGAAGAAGATAAAAATAAGGAAGGACAGGTAACTATAATGAGAAGGAAATAAGTAAAATAGGGAAGGAAATCATTGCATAAAATGAAGGGTAATATATGTGGAGGAAAAAGTTGGGGTGGGGTTGGGATCCCATAGACCTAACTCTGTTCTGAATCCGATAATACACAAAGGCATTCATGAATCTGCATTTGAGCATGAGACACATTAAATTTAAAGGGATTTGGGAGACAGGGACAAAGAAGGGATAGAGAGGGAAGAAAGGAAAGAAGGAAATAAGCTTTTATGAAGTAATCATCATGGGCCAGGCTAAGATTCTCAAAAAATTTGTGAGGTGGGTGCCATTGTTATTTCCACTACTGAGGAGGACACTGATGCACCAAGAAGTTAACTTGCCAGATGTCACAGAGCTCTATGGTGAGAGGGCTCAATTTCAGCACTTGTTTCACTGTACCATCTAGCTGGAGGGCAGGCTAGGTAAGGTATCTTAAGTCATAAGTAAACCAAACTTGAATGCTAGGGGAGGAACTTGAAGGGGGGATTAAAAGGAGAGGAAATACCAGAAGGAGAAGAAAAGAACTGCAATGGAAAAGAAATAGTCTGCTTCACTTATTATCAGGCAAATTCCCTCTCTTCTATCTAACAGTCTTCTTATTTATTAAAGGAGAGCTGGAAGTAAAGGAAAAAAGTGCAAGAGAACAGGATAGAGAGAAAAACACAGTTCATGCTCATAACTTTGAATGGGACTTGGATGAACTCATCCCTTATACTGACTAGGATGGAGGATAGAACTGGAACAAGATTTGGGTGTTTCTAAGAGAACACAGTTTGAAATGCACAAAAGGTCACATAAAATTCAAATGAGAATGTGGAACAATAATTCAGATGAAGTTTCAGATGATTGAGTGTAGATAAGATAAAAAAAAGATAAGCAGAGAAATGATATTATGTTCAGAGAAAATTAAACAATATCAACATTTAATATATGCACCTATTAACATGGTACCTAAATACCTAAATAAAAAAATTGACCAGAGTACAAGGAGAACTGAATGAGACTTTAATATACCCATAGACAAATCTGATCCAAAGCTAAGTAAAAAGTTAAAGACCTGAATAGAATTTTAGAAGAATAAGAGATAATAGATCTCTAGTAATTACTAAATAGTGATACAAAGGAATTTGCAGGTCTTTTAGCTATGTCTAGTACCTTTTCAAAAATTTACCATGTATTGAGGCATAAAGATATCACTGAAACATGGAAAAGTAGAAATACTAAACTTATCTTTTATTGAACATTATTTAGGACAAATTATACTCAATAAAAAGCTGTAAAGAAGGAATGTAAAAATAATCAAAGACTCACAATTTTAAAGAATTGTTGGGTCAAAGTACAAATTATAAAAACAACAGAAAATTTCATAAAAGAAAATGACAATAATGAGGTAGCACACCAAAACTTAGGGGGTATAGCTAAATCAGTTCTGAAGAGAAAATTTGTCTCTAAAATGCTTTCTTCAATAAAAGAAAGGGCAATAATTGGGAGAGATAAAACCAAGATGGCAGGAAAAAGGCAAAGATTCACCTGAGTTCTTACCCAAACCCTCCAAATACTTTTAATAGTGCTTCAAAACAAATTCTAGAGTGACAGAACACCCAAAAGGACAGAGTGAAATAATTTTTGAGCCCAAGACATCTTAGAATGTTAACAGAAAAGTCTGTTGTGCCAGGGTAAGAGTAGGGGTACATCACAGACCAGTCTCCATCAAAACAGTAGTAGGACTTAGGGGGCAAATATATTTGTGGTGGCAGTGGCACTTTTCAGACTCTCACTCCATAGATGATAAGAAGGCTGGACAACTGCTCAAAAAGAGATTACAGAGGTCCCTTTCCCAGCACCAGGGTCATGACTCTGTTGCATCCTTGATCTGGATCACAGTCTTGTGTCTTGGTCCCAGAGTGTGTGTTCACAGGGCAGCAAGGCTCCTGATTATAATTCCAGGGTAGAAAAGAGTTTTTATGGTTGCTCACAGACCAGTATGTAGTATAAAAGAGTAGTAAAAACATTTCCAAAGTGACAAAAGTAATTGTGGTCACTCACAGACTAGTGCACAGTACAAGCAGAATAGAAAGTACAACTCTCTCTAGAATAAATTCTTCCACTTTGGAAGAACTGAAAACTTACAGGTTCCTAGAAAAGTACCTCTGAAAATAAATGCACAAAAGAACCTGAAGCTTGGGATGATGCCTCCACTCTGGAAGCAGAACATAGTTGTAAAAGTCAAGAAATAAACTGGAAAACGAGCAAGCAGCAAAAAAAAAAAAAGATCCTGATCATAGAAAGTTACTTTGGTGAGGGGGAGATCAAAGGACAAACTCAGAAGATAATAAAGTCAAAATTCCTACATCCAAAACGTCAAAGAAAAGTATTAATTGGGTCTAGGCCATTGAAGAATTCAAAAAGGATTTTAAAAACCAAGTAAGAGCAGTGGAGGAAAAAAATTGGGAAGAAAACAAGAGTGATGTAAGAAAATCGTGAAAATCGAGTCAATTACTTGGTAAAGAAAGCATAACATCACCTAAAAAAACAGAATAGACAAAATGCAAAATGGCATAAAAAATCTAATGAAGAGATGGACTCCTTAAAAAGCAAATTGGCCAAATACAAAAAAAGGTACAGAAATACACTGATGAAAAGAACTCCTAAAAAAGTAGGATTGACCAGGTGGAAAAGGAGGTGTAAAAGCTCAATAAAGAAAATAATTTCTTAAAAATTAGAATTGGTCAAGTGAATGACTTTATGAGACATCAAGAAACAATAAGACAAAATCAAAAGAATAAAAAAGCAAATCAATGAATTAGGTATGCAAATAAAAAACTTGAATAAGTCAAATATCTTCAACTATGTAACAGTAGAAATTTTGAAAATTAAAGAAGCAATTATAGAATTAAAAGCAAAGAAGGCAAGGAGCAGCTAGGTGGCACAATGGCTAGAGCACCAGCCTTGGAGTCAAGAAGACCTGAGTTCAAATTTGACCTCAGACCCTTGATGCTTGCTCTGTGTGACCTTGGGCAAGTCACTTAATCCCATTGCCCAACAAAAAGCAAAGAAGACCCACTGTATTAATAAAAAGTAAGAGTTGATTTTTAAAAAAAGAATCAAAAGAACTAATAAACAAATTAGGTGAATAGCTAACTTGGCAAAAAAAAAAGAAAAAAACTAAATTGTTGGTATCAAAAAATGAAAAAACTTATAAAATTGAAGGAGGAGATAAAGGAAATTATCATAAATGATTTTGCACAAACATATGCTAACAGAACTGATAAGTTAGAGAAAATAGTGGAATGCTTGGTGTTGTTCAATTGTGTTTGACTTTTTTTTTTTTATGTTTTTGCAAGGCAAATGAGGTTAAAGTGGCTTGCCCAAGGCCACACAGCTAGGTCATTAAGTGTCTGAGGCCGTATTTGAACTCAGATACTCCTGATTCCAGGGTCGGTGCTATATCCACTGTGCCACCTAGCCGCCCTCTGTTTGACTTTTAATGAACTCATTTGGATCTTAGTAGAGATATTGGAATAGTTTGCTATTTCCTTCTTCAGTTCATTTGACAGATGAGGAAATTAAGACAAACAGTTAAATAACTTGTCCAAGGACCCATAGCTAGTTAGTGTCTCAGGATCGAATTGAACTCAAATCTTCTTGACTCCAGACCTGACACTTCATATTGTACCACCTGGCAATTCCCAATTGAATGCTTATTAACACATAAATTACTCACATTAGCAGAAGAAATGGATTATTTAAATAAGTCAGTATCAGAAAAGGAAATTAAATATGGCCTAAATTAACTGCAAAAGAAAAAACAAGTATAGAACTAGGTATTCACAAACGAATTCTAGCCAAAAAAAAAAAAAATCTCAAGGAATAATTAGTTCAGATGCTACATAAACTTGTAATAATAAGAGAAAGATACCTTCCACTCTATGATACTGATGTGGGCTTGAAACTTAAAATATTGAACAGCAAAGCAGAGGGGGAAAAATCTACAGTTCAATATCGGTAATGAATTTTGATTCCAAAATTTAAATAAACTATTACCAGTAGCCATAAAGAACTGTTGGGTCAAAGTACAGATTATAGGAAACAATGGAAAATTTCATCAAAGAAAATGACAATAATGAGGTAGCACACTAAAACTTAGGGGTATAACTTTAGCGAGAAGATAGTGTTGATTTAACTGAAGAATGACTTTAAATATAGTTAGTGATGTTAATAATACATCTAATAAACACATGGGATTATAGCAATAGATGCTGAAAAGGCTTTGAAAAAATCAATACATCTTTTAAAAACTGTAGAAATCATAGGAATAAACGAACATCTTCTTAATATAATAAATAGTACTCGTCCAAGTCAAGAACAGTATTAAATAATGGAGAAAAATTTACAGTAGGATCAAAGATAAAACAAATACACTCCTTTTACCACTACTATTAAATTTATTTTATTATTAATTTAATGTTAGAAATGCTAGATATAGCAGTAGGACATGAAAGAAATTAAGGGAATAAGGATAGGCAAAGATAAAAAATAATTATCTTTTTGGCAGAAGATATGGTTTATTTAATGAGACTTAAAAATTAAAATAACTTCAGCAAATTTGAAAAATAAATGAAAACTCACATAAATATTGAATCAGAAAAACCCAGCAGGAACTGGAAAGTGAAATTCAATTTAATGTAACTAAAGAAGTTACAAAATACTTAAGACATATCTTTTGAAATTTACTGAGATTATATGAATCTAATCATGAAAGATAAAAGTTGACAGACCATATCAATTTATAAGAATATTAATTGCTCATTTGTAAGTCAAGGCAATATAATAAAAATGACAATGTTATTGTTCAGTAGTTTCAATTATATTCAAGTCTTCATGACACTATATAGGGGTTTCTTGTCAGTTACTGGAGTGTTTGCCATTTCCTTCTATAGCTCATTTTATAGGTAAGTAAACAGAAACAAGATGAAGTGACTTGCCCAGGATCTCACATTTAATAAGTTTCTAAGACTGGATTTATCTCAGTTCTTTCTGACCCCAGACTTAACACTCTATCTACTGCTTCACTTAGCTGTAAAAAATTATAATAGCACTCAAATTAATTTGCTTATTCAATACTCAGCCATTCAGACTTCAAAAATATTTTTAGCAAAAAATAATAAAAATTCATAGGGAAGTGCAAAGATTAGGAATCTTGATGGTAATAATTAAAGAAAGTGAGAAGAATCAAGTTTATTAGTACCAGATCTCAAGTAATACCATCATGCAGTAGTCATTAAAACACTTGGTATTGTTTTTAATAAAGAGGTGAATCGGTAGAACAGATTAGGTACACAACATGTTGAAGCAAACGGATAAACATAGTATTTGATAAAACTAAAGACCTCATTTACTGGGAGAAGGGCATGTTATTCGACAAAAACTGATGGGAAAACAGGACCAGTAGTCTGGAGGAGAAGTTCCAAATGGGTATGTGGCTTAGATTTTTTAAAATGACATCCTTTAAAAAATTAGAGGAACAAGAAAAAAATTGTCTTTTTTGTATTTTGGATGGGGAAAGATTGATGACTGAAGAAGTGGTAGGATCACACAAGATAAAATGTACAATTTTTTATCATGTAGAATTTAAAATTTTCAGTGGGGAATGGCTCTAATTGTAAAGAATTTTATCAACTAATGCCAGTTGAGGTGAGCCAAATAACATATTATACAATGTTAGCTTTATAGAGAAAAGCAACTTTGAAATCCTTTAAAATTCTGGTCAATGTCATGATAAACACAGGTGTCCAAAATAATGAAGTTAAGACATACTGTTGATCTCCTGACAGAAAAATTATGAATTGTAGTGTGAAAAAGACCTACATTTTCAGATGTGCCAAATGTAGGTATTTATTTTGCCAGACTGTGGAAATCTAGATATATGGAGATGTGTGTTTTTCTGTTTGTCTGTCTGTCCCCCCGCCTCCATCCCTCCCCCATCTTGATGGATTTGTTTTGGTTGGTACCTTTAGTTTTGTTTTTGGCTAAATGGAAACCAGGAGACAGCAATATGAGAAAAAGATTAATTTTTTTAAAAACTTTGTTACTTGGGGGCAATAAAAAGTAGTCTGATTGTCCTTACTTGAATTTATATGTGCATAGAAATCTTGGAATCATACTAGGCAGTTTCCTTTCCTTCATTATCCACTGAATTATATTTGTCATTGCCAAGAATGGTTGATTCTATCTTAAAATCATCTCTAATATGCTTCTTCCCATTCTTGACATTTAAAAAAAATAAGTTTAACATTTTTTCCAATTATTTGTAAAATTTCTCCCCCCCCTTTTTGTGGCAGTGGGATTAAGTGACTTGTCCAAGGTCACACAGCTAGGTAATTACTAAGTGTCTGAAGCTGGATTTGAACTGAGGTCCTCCTGAATCCAGGGCTGGTACTCTATCCATTGTGCCACCTAGTTGTCCCTTTATGTAAAATTTCTAAACATTCCTTTTAAAAAAAGTTTTGAATTCCAAATTTTCTTCATTCCCCTCCCTTAGTGAAAAGGCACGCAATTTGATATAGGCTATAAGTATGCACTCATGCAAAAAACCACTTGCATAATGGTCATTTTGTAAAAGTAAATATAAACCAAAAAACCCTAAAAAAGGTAAGTTAAAAAAAAGGCTTTGATCTGCATTTAGACTCCATCAGTTCTTTTTCTGGATGCAGATAACGTTTTTCATCATGAGTCTTTTGTAATTGTCATGGATCATTGTATTGCTGAGGACAGCTAAATCATTCACACTTGATCATCATGTAGTAATCCTGTTGTTGTACATTTGTTCTTCAAGTTTTACTCATTTCACCTTGCAGCAGTTCATGTAAGTCTTTCCAGGTTTTTTCTGAAAACATCCTGCTTGTCATTTTTTATACTACAATAACATTCTATCACAATCATTACCATGACTTGTTTAGCCATTGCCTGACTGATGGACATCCTCTCATTTCCCAGTTTTTGGCCACCACAAAAAAAGAGCTTCTTTAATTATTTTTGTATATATGGATTTTTTTTTTTTGTTTGTCTTTTTGGGATACAATATAGACCTGGTAGTGGCATTCCTGGGTCTTTTATAGTCTTTTGAGTATAGTTTCAAATTGCTTTCCAGAAAGTTTGGATCAGTTCACAAGTCCTCCAATAGTTTATTAGTGTCCCAATTTTCCACATTCCCTCCAGCACTTGTCTTTGACCTTTTCTCTCATGGAAGCCAATCTGATTGAGGTTTGGAGTTGTTTTAATCTGTATTTCTCTAAACAATAGTTATTTAGAGCATTTTTTTCATATGACTGTAGATAGCTCTGATTTCTTCATCTGGAAACTATTTCTTCTTATCATTGGATCATTATCTGTAAGGGAATGACATGTGATCTTATAAATTTGATTGAGTTCTCTATATATTTGAGAAATGAGACCTTTATCAGTGAGATTTTTTATAAAATGTTTTCACAGTTACTATTACTTATCTGTATATTTCTTTCCTTCCTATTTCCCCATTTCTGTCTCTGTCTCTGTCTCCCTCTCTCCCCCTGACCCTCTCTCTTCTTATAATTAATAAAATGCAGTCTTCTTGGGAGCAGAGAATGTTTGGTTTTTGTCTTTTCTATCCCTGTTGCCTAGTAAAAATGCTTGGTACCATAGTAGATGCTTAATAGTTTTTCATTTGCTGACTGCAGTCCCTTCAGCATTATTTTTACTCTCTTTTGCATTTTTAGCAGTGCTTTTCAGAGTCCTCCTGAGACAGATGATAAGATTCTTGGGGGGGTCTGGGTCCGATCATGTGTTCGTAAAATTCACTTTAATCTTATTTTGGAAATGCCTATATTCTTTAACTTTATCAGAGAAACCCAGAAAAGAATTTCACTGTATTCACTGGATAGATATCCCCATTTTTTCTCCTCTCACGCTTTTCTTAATTCCTTCAAATCTGGCTTCTGACTTTATTCCATTTTCCAAATTTACCAGTGATTTTTTTTCAGTTGCCAAATCTAGTGGCCTTATCTCCATTTTCATCCTTGACTCTTTTGCAACTTTAGCTGCTGCTTAGCCATTCCCTTCCATTTAACCTTCTCCTTCCTGATAGTCTCTTCTTTTTAGGAATTCAAGATACTCTTCTCCACTGGTTCTTTTCCTACTTCTCTGGCTACTCTTTCTCTGTTTCCTTTGCTAGATCTGTTCCAGATTATGCCCTCTAACTAGTTAATGTCTCTCAGGGTTTTGTCCTGGCCCATTTTCTCTTCCCCCATCCTACTTCTAAAATGGATAATATCACCCATCAGCTTCCATGTATTTGATCACCATCCCTTTGCTGATGAGTCTCAAATTATCTCTCCAGTCTCCCTGTTCACTTCCAAACTAACATTTATATGCTTTTCAGACATATAAAAGTCTAATAGATATCTTAAATGAAACCTTGTTAAAACACAATTCATTCTCTTTCCCCATCTTCTGGAGCACAACACCATCCTTCCAGTCCACCAGACTCTCAATCTAGGAGTCATCCTTCTTACTCTCCCTCAACCCAACATCCGTGATGTTGCCAAGGTCTGTTGATTTTACCTTTGCAGCATTTCTGGATTTTAGCAACTTCTCTTCTCCGACACTGCCCAAACTCTAGTGCAGGCCCTCCTCACCTCACACCTCACACTTCACACCTCACACCTCATACCTCACACACTTGGATTTCCTGCCTCACATCTCTTCGCACTCCAATCCATCCTCCTAAAGTGCAGGTATAATCATATCCCCTCCCCACCCCCACTCAATAAACTCCAGGTGCTGCTTCAGGATCAATGACAGAGTGCTCTCTTTAGCTTTAAAGCCTTTTAATCTAACCCCTTCCTACTTTTCCAGTTTTCTTATACCTTACACCTAGCCCAGGTACTCTGGCCTCCTGATTATTCCATGAATAAGGTACTCCATCTCTTGTTTTTTTTTTTGTTTGTTTGGTTTTTTTTTTAGTTTTTGCAAAGCAATGGGGTTAAGTGGCATGACCAAGGCCACACAGCTAGGTAATTATTAAGTGTCTGAGGCCGTATTTGAACTCAGGCACTCCTGACTCCAAGGCCGGTGCTCTATCCACTGCGCCACCTAGCCGCCCTTACACCACCTAGCTGCCCCCATCCATCTATCCATCTCTTAACTCTAGGCATTTTCCTCTGTTGTTTCCATCTTTGCTCTGCCTACTGACCTCTCTGGCTTCCTTTAAATCCCATATAAAATCTCATCTTTTACTGGAAATCTTCCCAACCTTTCTTAATTCCAGTGCCTTCCTTCTGCTAATTGTTTCCTATTTATCCTATATAGATCCTGTTTGTACATTTTTGTTTGCTGTCTCCCCCCATTAAATTGTAAGCTCCTTGAGGGTGGAGACTGTCTTTCATCTTTTTATCCCCAAGCTGTATAACCTAGCAGGTGCTTAATAAATATTTATTGATTGATTGTATCCCATTTTTATCTTCTGTTCTAATTATAAATCATAGATATCTGAACTAGCAGGTCTCTTTGAGATCATCTAGCCAAACCTCCACATTGAACTGATGAAGAAACAGAGTCAAGGAGAAGGTATGACTTGACCAAGATTGTATAGGTTGTATCAGAAACAGCAGAGAAGGACAGCTAGGTGGCACATTGGATAGAGTACCAGTCCCGGAGGCAGAAGGACCTGAGTTCAAATGTGACCTCAGACACATAATAATTACCTAATTGTGTGACCTTGGGCAAGTCACTTAACCACATTGCTTTGCAAAGGCCCCAAAAATCCCAGAATCCAAACAAAGAAACAGCAGAGATTTGGACCAATTTCTCTAATTACAAACCTTGGGTTCTGGTTACTGAATCACACTGGGTGTGATGAGAAGTAGAAAAAGGCTATCAGTCTAAGAAGTTCAAATTGACAAGTTTTCTGTTTTGTTTTTTTTTAAGTTGACTGCTTCTTAAATAGTAATTTCTGGACATGACCAAATTCAAGGAGATGCTGAGTCAGGGAAATAATGTCTCCATAATTCCTCACAGGGCCAATAACTGTCTTAAATTTTATATAAACTATCAGAGAGTGACACCTAGTGGCTTATGCTTGTACTAAGTTTTCAGGGTACAGGTGATAACTTCTTTTTCAAAAGAGACCTTTTAAGTGATCCACCATTTACTGGTCTTCCCAGTTTTCTTATAATGGCTTTCTATTCATAGGAAGTATCAGTCCACATCAGGTTCTTCAAAAGAATCATGACATAGATAATGACTTAAGGACAAGAGCCAGAGGTACTGACTTCTCTATTAATACTTGTGGGTCCCTATTCAAGGTCCATTCTCTTTGGAAGGTCTCAATCTCTTCCTCTTTTAAATCTGGGGATGGAATTAGATTGTTTCTGTGGTTGTCTTCTAACTGTAAATCCTAAAATCCTTTATAACTTTCATAGTTGTTAAAAACTAGAAGGCTTTATTTAGCATAATTTAGTTTCTTCTTGACATTTTATGGAAAACAGACATCTTATTCATCTATATTCTTATACAGATTTTTCATGTTTCTTAGATTCATACAATTTCCAGAGGTCTTGAGTGATATCAGAACAAATGCAGTTAAGGCTACTTAGTCCACTACATTTTTCTAATTGGTCTCATGCCCCCCTAGTCACTCTCCCTAGAGACTGTCTATTGCCATTGCCTAATGGCAACTTGGAACAGCATCCTGTGCACCAAACCTTTCTATCCTACACTCAGAAATCCTTGCCATCACTCCCTGGGATGAATGGGAATGTTAATCCACTGATATTTAGAACTTTGATTCTGGAGCATAGCCATCTTACTTGGTGGTAGTGGTGGTGATGGTGGTTTTGAGTTGTAAGTGTTGCTGTGGGATGACTAACACTAATGGTGTGAGTGGTAGCTGAACCATTTTTAGGGCTGCTCATCCATCTTTAGTGTACAGTGGGACATCCAACTCTCAGTTGTGGTTCCAAAAAGCTGTAGCACAAACATTGGTCACACCCCAGTAAAAACAGTTCCAACTGACTGACTAAACCAGGTTGAGAGTAACTTACCGTCAGTGACTTAGGGAGGGAGATGTCTTCGCCAAGCATGTGAAGACTTCCTCCCAGGCAGTGTGGAGAGGAGAGAAATTTGTTCTAGTGGCTATGAAGGCAATAGAAGTAGTTCTGGGGAGCTTTAGAGATTGGACAACATCAGAGTCATCCACTATGTCCCAGGCCATCTTTAGCTCTCTGGACTTTTGTCTTGCCACTGAACTTCACTGACTTAAGAAGAGAGAGTGAAGCCGATGACTTTGTGCCCCTCATTCATTCAATTCAATCCTTGAATGTTGGTTCAACTATATAGAAGCAAGATTTAAGAATCAGGAGATCTAGATTGGAGCCTTGACTTTCTGGATGGCATAGTTTGTGAATTTGTCCATTTACTTTCCCTTCCTTCTCTAGACCATTTTCTTAATCTGTGAAATGATGGAGTTGGAATAGATTTTCTCTTAAGTTCTAAAGTTTTTTAGTTCTAAAATTCCATGGATGTTTCATCTTGATAGGAGAGAGCTAGTAGTAGGATAGAGAAAATTGGGTTCAAAACCTTTACTAAGGCATTTCCCATCTTTGAATCTCAGCTTCTTTATCTTCAGAACAAGAAACTCAGCATCTATCATATCTACCTTGTGTGTGTGTGGGTGTGGGGGTGTAATGATCAGACAAATGATGACTCTCACTCTCTTTTCCAGCTGCAGATCCAGAGATAGATGGCAAGATTTCATTGGGTTTGTGGTTTCATTTATCCAGGAACTCCCTTCAACACTGCATATTTACAGTCTTTCTGCATCTTAATTCTTAGCTCATCTTTTCCATGTTGTATAAATTCTCTGTAAAGCATCAGCCAATAATATGCTAGAAGCCTTTTTTCTGGTGGATATATTTATATTTTTCATGGGTCACCGTGACCAAGGCATTCATTACTCAGCTGCCAGCCTCCTGGTGATGAACCAAGCAGGCCTCTTGACCCACAGTTTGCTCTTAGGCTAGACCTGTACTTGAAACCTTTCTAGCCATGTACCAGAGGTTAGGTTGTGTGAACCTAGCTTAAGCCTGCTGCCTAATCATGGAGTAGAAATGATGCCTGGTTTTTTAAAACCAGGTTTTAAAAAACCAGGCATCATTTCTACTCCATGATTAAACACCAGCAAAACATATTGAGTGGCACTATTAATTGTAGCAGAAAAAAAATAAATCTAGAAATAGAGTTGTACAGTGTAGTTAAAGGATTTGGATTCATTGGGCTCATCTGATTTTCACAATAACCCTGTGAGTTAAATGCTGTTATTATCTCCATTTTATAGCTGAGGAAATTGAGGCAGTCCAACAGTTAAAAGCTTTGCCTTAGGATCTCACAACTACTTAAATGTTTGAAATAAAATTTGAACTTAATCTGCCTGACTTCAAATTCAACATTCTTTTCACTGTATTTGGAATTAAAAACAAAGCAAAATAAAAAAGATTACTAAGAATATTTTAAAAATATACATAAGGGGGGCAGCTAGGTGGTGCAGTGGATAGGGCACCGACCCTGGAGTCAGGAGTATCTGAGTTCAAATCTGGCCTCAGACACTTAATAATTACCTGGCTGTGTGGCCTTGGGCAAGCCACTCAACCCCATTGCCTTGCAGAAACCTAAAAAAAAAATTAAAAAATATATACTTAAGGGAGATATAGATGAAAGAGAAGAATTGAAAGAAATAGGGGGACTGATGATGGTGGAGCAGGTTAAAAAAAAAAACCCAAGCAGATTAAATCCCACAAATACCTTGCAGTCTAATCATTGTATTTTGTGGGACAAAACTACCTAATTGTAGGGTGAATAAAGGAAGAAAGAGAAATGTGTGATGGACCTTAATCTTAGATCATTATTGAATTTTGAAGAGAAGATAACCACTCTGTTATTTCAGCAAGAAGAGAGAAGTGGTTGAAAGAAGGGATCGAAATAGGGCAAATGAAAGGAGGAGGTCCCAGGCTAACAGTTGAGGAAGTCCCAAAAGAAATTATTCCCATGGGTTAAGAGGTACACGTCTATAATGAGAGATGGGAACCTTGAAGCAGGTTTAATTGGAGGGAGGGAAAATGCTTTCCCTGAGAAAATATTGTTTCTTTCTGGGCAGTATCTCACCTCAAGAGAAGAAAAGTTATAGATATTAGATCGCAGAAGAGGTGAGAGGACCCAAACCTAGAAATGGGAAACAATATGTGTATGGGGAGGACAGAAGGTAAAATAGGAACACATGATCTGCCACACAGGGTGATTTCTCCCAGGAACAATCCTTCTTATTGACGTTAATAAATTGATAATTCAGAGTAAGGCACAATAGAAAATAGGAATAGAAGTGTTAGATATAGGGACAGTAACATAAAAATTGGTTTGAAGAAGGAACTCATAATACTTCAGAAACTTTAATTTCATGGGATACATGAAAAGATTAGAGAAGAAATGCAATAGTATATAGTTCATGAATCAAAAAATAAAAGTTCAGAATAAATAAAAGACATAAAAATCAATGAGAGGAGCAAGGAAGAGAAATTTTTCTTAGAAAAAGGAAAAGAGACAAAACTAATTAAAGACTTTGGAGGAGAGGAGTGAAGGAAGATTTGGAACTGATCCAGAAGGAAAGATTTGGATAACCCAATAAAAGGAAGAGAGAAAAAGAAACCAGTAAGTAAAATAAAACTCTAAAACTAGACAAAGTGTTGACAAACAGGAGGGATTGGAAGGAAAGACTGTGGGAATAGAGTTGCATCAAAGTAGATTAAGCAAAACTAATTATAAGGACAAATGAAGTACTGACTTTAAAAAGTAAAGGCAAAAACCATTCTAACCTAAAAAAATAATAATGGAAGCATAAACAACAGTGCAATAAAATGAAAGAAAAAGGCAAATTAGATGTGACCAAACCCCCCCCCCCCCATAACTAAAACCAACCAAATCAACAAACCCTGTATGATCTGTTGTTTGCAATTACACATCTAAAAAAGTGAAGATAACGTATGTCTATATATGTATATGTACATACACACATATATGTACATATAGAATCAAAAAAGTAAAGAGTCTGGAACAAAATTTACTGAGCATAAGATGAATAAATACAGCAAAAAATGCCATCATTCCATTAGATAAAACAAAAACAAATTTACTGTGTAGATAAGGAAATTACATTATTCTTAAAGGAATCATAGATATCAAATCTATGAACTTTAATGTATATTAATGTATATTTAATGTATATTTAATGTATATGTGGCATTATAGTTAAATTCCTAAATATTCCTCTCAAGGATTAACAAATTTAACTTAAAGATAAATAGAAAGGAAAACTGTTGTAGAAATTGAGCCAAAGTGTTTTAGTACCTTAAGAATGGAACCATTTTATATATATGTGTGTGTGTGTGTGTATATATATATATATATATATATATATTTACACAATATATACATGTATATGTATATGTATACACACACATACATACACACGTATCAGCACTATATGGCACTTTTATAAAAATTTATCTTTGTATTAGAGAACAGAGAAATCTATATAAAAAAGTGAGCATGTTAAATTTTCCAAATTTTAATGTAATGAAAATAGTAATAAATTTAAGAATTTCTGACGAAGGCTACAGACCCAAATTGAGACTTAAAAACAAAAGAGGGTAAAAAGAGGATTATGAACTTCAGTTCCAAGAAAGAAATAAAAAATAAACACAAAAAAGGATATCTTGAAAATTAGAAAGAAATAAACAAATGAGAAACTCCTAAAAGACTGTGCCACTGTTAAAATTAAAAACTGGTTCTTTAAATAATTTAACAAAATTAAACAGGTAGGTGACACAGTGGATGAAATCCTGGACCTGGTATTAGGAAAATCCAAAATAAAATTTAACCTCAAGTTTTTTTAAAAAAATTTTAATTAAAACCATGACAAAATAACTAAAGCATCTTATTTCAAGCAAATCATTATTAAGAGCAAGTTGTAGATGACCAGTGAGTCATAGATGGTTTGATATCAGGAAAATAATAAATGTTGCTAATTATATTAAAAACAAAAGCATCCCAAGCCACATGATTATCTTCTTAGATATAGGGAAAAATGACTGACAAGGTGTAGTACTCATTTATGCTAAGAATCCTACAAGGTAAAGGCAGAGAGGTGTCATACATACACACATACAAATACATGTAATGAAAAGCAAGCATCAAATGCAATAGATACATATTTGAAACTTTCTCAGTAAATCCAGGAATAAAATAAGGGTGTCCTTTTTATCCATTGTCATTTGATATAGTTCTAGGAACACGAGCAAAAACGATCAAGTGAAGATAGGCAAAGACGAGCCATAAGTGTCACTATTGAGTAGAGATTATATTCCATAATATAAACTTTTTGAGAATAGGGATTCTTTTTTTTTTTAGTTTATATTTTTACTTTAGTTTATATCATAATGCCTAACATATTGTAGGTATTTGTAATAATTGTTGAAGTTTGGATCAAAGCAATGACATGAGAATATACCTCCTATCATACCTTTGTAGATATAGGGTTGGACTTCAGATGTATTGAATTTCATATAATGTCAGACTTTTTTTTCTATATTATTGGTTTCCTTGATTTCATATTCTTTTAAAAATTTTGTTACAGGGGATAACTTCAGACAGGGTGATGGGTGGGATGGGAGTATAGGAAGAAATCTAGATAATGATCAGACAAAAGATAGTAAACATACATTGAAAGTAAATCCAAGGGGTGGCTAGGTGGTGCAGTGGATAAAGCACCAGCCCTGGAGTTAGGAGTACCTGGGTTCAAATCCAGTCTCAGACACTTAATAATTACCTAGCTGTGTGGCCTTGGGCAAGCCACTTAGCCCCATTTGCCTTGCAAAAACCTAAAAAAAAAAAAAAGTAAATCCATGATGAAATCATTAAAGGAGAGGTAAAGGCAATAAATAAATGAGACTATGGCCCCTACCCCTCACATATATGCAACATTTTGACATCTAAACTAAGAATAGTACTTACCTGAAATCAAAACAGTTACAAATACCTCCAGAACTGTTCACAGAAGGACTAGGAAAGGATATAGCTAGGGAGTTCACTGAAGAGCCTTGGGCCTGGTGTTCTTCAGATTGGACCTGAAGGAAGGAGTCCAAAATGATCTTTCCAGAGACTATTCCCAGGACTTGGCTTATCTGGGTCTGTTTTAATTTATTGGGTGGATTCTGGGATCTGTCATCACTCTGTATATCCTGGCAGTTTGGAGAAAACTAAGAGAATCAGATGGTTTGATGGGATGGGGTTAGATTTCCCATCACTGATTTCATAGACATGGACATGTTAATTAACAAGAAAGCTGGAATTTTTTGCTTCCAAGGTCCTAGATGAAGATTCAAGATTTGAGGGCATTCCCTAAAAGTGATTGGGAAAGTAGGAGGGGATGGTTAGAGCAGAAGCTGCCTGTCAAAAATAAAGATTGTAATCATTGTTTTTTCCATTCTAAAATGTCACCTGTTTTTCTGGGAGTGCATTACCCTCCCCATTAAAGTCTTTATTCCAAAGTAGGTCAGAGTGAATGTTATTTTTTTGGATTCCTGAAGCTATGATATAGAAAAATGTTGAGTATCATATTATCTGATTAATATTGTTTTTTGCTTTCTTTCCCAGGAGAGATCAAACAGATTCTAGAAAATGAACTTCAGATCCCAGTATCAAAAATGCTATTAAAAGGCTGGAAGTCTGGAGAGGTAGAAGACAGTGTAAGTTGCCTTACTTTATATAAATAAAAGAGTATTACATGTGCCTGTTGATTATGCAGTAAGCAACAAGTAGGTTTTTACACACATCATGATCAGATTTTACAAGAGTTCGGAGTGTTAAAACTGAAGTATTTTGTTCACCAGAGTATTCAAGTAAATGAAATGAGTTTTTAATATAATTCACGTTCCATGGCCACACTTTTGGAGCTTCATAAACTCATGGGATATCAGAGTTAGAAGGAATCTTAGCATTCATCTAATACTAACCTTCATTTTACAAATGAGGTTCCTGAGCCTTGAGGGTGGAAGGGATAACCAGTTAGTGACAACAGTGAGAAAAGTGTTAGATCTTCTGATTAAATTCAATTCAACAGGCACAAGCTTCAATTCTGGAGGCTCTGTGCTAGCTACTGGGGACATAAAGACATAAATGAAAAGGACTGCCATTAAGAAGCTGGTATTCCATATCCATTTTATTCATCTTTCCCCTAATAATAAATTTTCTTTATCTTCCAAAGGCAACTATAAATTTTATTTTGTTTCCTCTACCCTCCTTCTCACCCTCCTTTCCTCCCTCCATACATGCAAATACACTTAGAATTAGAAAATATAGTAGATAACTTTAGTAAAATAAGGGATCTATATAGATATGACATACAAATATGCCTATACTGTGTTATCTATATAGATATGTGTACCATGACATCAAAACCCATTTTTTTCTCAAGAGAAAACTCAGAATGCTATTTTTAAGGGACTTGGAAAGTTATGGTGTCCATATCTCTCATTTTCTAATTCTTTTTTTTTTTTTTACTTTTGCAAGGCAATGGGGTTAAGTGACTTGCCCAAGGTCACAGAACTAGGTTATTATTAAGTATGAGGCTGGATTTGAACTCAGGTCTTCCTGACTCCAGGATCAGTACTCAATCCACTGCATCACCTGGCTGCCCCATATCCCTTTCCTTTTCTAGAGAAGAAAAGGACACTTGACAGTGGAATAATTTTCCATTGGTAATGCAACTGTTTAGTGACAGAATATGTCTCCACACCACATTCTGAGTCCAAGAGGTAATCTTTAAAAGTGATGCATGTTTTCCTTGGAGAACCCAAACCCATTCAGAACCTTCCTGGCCATTACTGGTGCTGTGCTAGTGCAGCTCAGAAATATCCTGCTGCTTGTACCACACAGTCATGCATGAGAAGAGGATTAGAGTAGCATTAGTCACATTGTATGATAGTTTTAGCAGACAGATTCTGGTTAGTAGTTGGGTTAGAAACCTGGCATCCAAGGGACAACAGTGTGGAAATTCTGTGTGTGTGCTTCTCACTTGCTGTGCCCTTTTCAATAATGGGCTGTCCATCAGCTCCACTGGGTTTAGTTTCAGCTTCCCTATTACCTCAGAGAGAGAGACAGATTTTGTGCAGTGAGTAGAGAAGCAGTCTTTGGCTAGGGAGGATCCTTAGAAAAGGAAGGTGAGGTGGGTGACCTGATAGAAAGATAGCTGGCCTCATCATCCAGAAAAGCTGGCTTTAGAATTGACCTCTGCCAGTTATTAGTCATTGCTGTCCTTAGCAAGTCCTTTAACCTCAGGGCCCTAGCAGCTTAGAGACAAGATTTTTAGGAGCTAAGTGGAGTACTCAAGCATCTCAGAGTTGACCAAAGTGACTTCACGACATCTCTGAATTCTATCAATCTTACTTTTTTACTATTTTATTAGTTAAGAGTTTGTGGGAAAACAGGTACTGCAGTATCTGTTTCCATGAGTATTTATTTAGGAGTGTTCCCTTGGTCCAGAGAATCATGCTCGAACCCAATTAATGTCTGATCCATGCCTATATTTAGAGTGCTTAAGAGTCCAGGAAGAGTCAGGCCTCTTACTTGGTAAGTGCTCTGTAAATATTTATTTAATTGAATTAAATGTAAACATATGCCAAATTTATGAAAATAGTACAGTATAGCTGTAGCCAGAACAACAGCTTCTCAAGAGTTGCCAGTGTCCAAAAACAGTCATGTTTTTCTTTTCTTGTTTTGTTTTTCCAGACGGTCTTAAAAACTCTACACTTGCCAAAAAACAACAGTCTTTATGTGCTCACACCTGACTTGCCACCACCTTCCTCGAGTCAAGCTGGGTAAGGTTCTAATTTTTATGGGAACATGAATTGAAAGGTTTTGCTCTCTAGTTTGCTATCTCTTTCAGACTTCTGGTTTGAACTTCAGAGTCAAAGCAGAAATCATCACCAAATCATTCATTGTTTGAAAATTCATATAGCTAGAATTTTCCTTTTCCTTGAATATTATCTTCCTCTAGAACAGAAAAATTCAGCTCCCTCCTGATTTCCATGGTCACGTCCTGTATTTAGTTTAATTAAAGTCAGTCTATCATTGCCTGACTTCTGACAGCCTGAAATGGCTGCACCAGCTCCCAAATACTAAGAATGCTATTGTTCTGGTCATTGTGGTCCTTATTGTTATAGACAGTGGACCTTCCTGGTATGTCCTATGATTTTGTGTCTGTTAAAAACCTTAGTCACTTTGTGAAGTTGCTGGGGGGCTGGGACACAGGCACAAGAGCCTGGACTCCAGAGTTAGAGGCTGGGGTTCAACTCCAGGTACTGACACTCACCTGCTTTGTGGCCCTGGGCAGGCCACTTTTCCTGAGGCCTCGGTTTCCTCATCTGCAGCATGAGATTTCTTGCAGCTCTAGGACTCTGCTGTTGACGCCAATTCTCTGCCTTTTTGTTGCTGTTAAAAGTGTGTTGCCAACCTACTCTGGACTTGACCTTGTGGCCAATGTAGGTCTGTAATACTATTATTGAGATATTAGAATAATTATCAGAGAGATATATTTTCTTCAATTTTTCATTTTTTTGATTTTGCTTTACTGATTGTTGATGACTTAGAGTCATTAACCTCCATTTGCTCAGGTCTGTTCATCAAGGAATTATTTTCTTCAGCTAGCCCTTACGTTTCTTTTTCTATGTGGTCAATTCTATTTTTAAAGGAATTGATCTCTTTTTCCATTTGCCCAATTACATTTTTGAAGGAACTATTTTCTTTCTGCATTTGCCCAAATTTATTTTTGAAGGAATTATTTTTTCAGTCAATTTTTGTGCTTCCTTTTGTAAAAAGTTGTTGAATTTTCTCTTACATTTTTCCCCCAAATTTTTCTACTTGATTTTTAAAATCCTTTTTGGACTCTTCCAAGAAATCTTGGAGACTTCACATATATTATTTTTTTATGCTGCCCTCTTTTGAGATGATCTTGTGCATTTCCTTATCTTCAAGATCTTTTTCTATAGTCTTGACTTTACTCTGACTTTTCTTACACATTTTGAGCTTTGTTCCTGGGCACTTGCATTGGAGGAGGAGCCTACATTAAGGATTCCCATGACTTGCTCATTGCATCGAGCCCTTCTGTGTTGAGAACTCTCATGCTAGCTGAACAGAGGGTCTGGGGTAGCTTTTCCAGCTACAGCCCACCCCCTCCATACCCCGCCTATTGATTTCAGCCCTGGGCACTGTCCCTGCTCCAGGTCACACTTCCCCTCCACCCAAGGCAGACCTTGTTGGAAAAATCTCCATTCTATCTCTCTTGAATCAGATTAACATTGTTTTTGAAGGAAGCCCAGGAGAGCTTCAGGAAGTTTCTGGCTTCTCTCCACCAACTTGGCTCCACCCCCTGATATTAGGATAATTATTAAAAGAACAATCCCTCCATTTATAAATTATTTTCAGGTGCACAAGGTACTTCCTCCTAGCAACCCTTAGAGAGAGGGAGGGACATTAGCTGTCTCTCTAGGCTCTCTTACGTGATTTTTCCAGGCTCACACAGCCTCATGAGTGTCTGAACCAGGCTTCAAATCCAGGCTTCCTCAACTGAAGGCTAGTCCTCTTTCTTCCATCCTAGAGCTATAGAGTTGATGGAGTGTAGCCAGGACCAGATTAAATTGTAATTGGAAAATGATTAATAAAATAATAATACAGCCTAGACAACATGAATTTTTTTCTGAGTCATTATGCAGCCTGCATCACTCCACCTCCTCAAGGCTATAGTGAAGTCAACAAACCTTGTTTAAGTGCCAGGCCCTGGGTTCCAGACTGGAAATGAGCTATAGGGAATATAGGCTAAAGCAATTTGGAAATGATTCAGCTGCTAGATCATAACCTGAGCCGGAAATGGTACCCTATGACTTGCAGTTCAGGGGGCTGCTTTGTGAATCTGAAAGGGCTGTTGTCACATCAAACATTGCAGCCCTGTGGGATAATGGGATCAGTATGACTGAGCCCTTTGCCCAGATGACCTTCCACAAAGAAGGCCATGTTTGGTCAGTTAGAATATTCCTTGGTGGCTTAGTTAAGAATGTAATCCCTGTGATCCCCCTATATACTCCACCTAATGAAAATGAGGCAGGAGACATAGTTTCCAGTTGTGAAATTAAAGGGATTCATCTACATGTCTACCTGGGCTGATGGAAAGACTCCTTGCTGTCTGATAACACCCTCCATATGATTGCTTCTCTCTGGATGCCACAGCCACCTGAGACCTACAGAGAAACGGAGTCTCTGAGCCTGGATCTCACATGGTGATAAGAACAAAGGCATGTTCTACTTCTTCTTGATCAGTTCACAGATTCATGACCATTTGGTGAACAGTTATTAAACACTTAGTGTATACTTGGCACTGTGGATCATATAAAGATTAAATTCAACCTGATTTCATGGAGCTGATTTATCCTTTTACAAAGAGCTCCAGGGTCAAATGAATCTCAAGCTTAGCAAACCATGTATTGTGCAGAGTTTAGGGAAAGAGAAGGCAGAGGGGCATTAGAAACTTTGGGGAGTAGCAATGGCTTCTAAGAGGAAGAGACTTTCCACAGAATTTCAGGCAATAGAGAATGGTATTGGAGGAATTAATCCCAGGCATAGTAAAATGTGAGCTACAGAAGGGAGCTGGGTCAGTGGGAGTGGATCTGTGTGGAGGGTCAGGCGACCCACTCTGGGTGGAGCATTGAGCATCAGGAAGGGTAGTATGGGCCATGGGGGCTTGGAATGCCATGATTGCAGACTTTTGAGTTGTTTTCTGGATTGAGGTTGACCAAGCTTTTATGATCCAACATCTTGTGGATTGAGTCAGAATCAAGCAAAAATCTTGCCCTAGAAGTCTCTGGATAGAAAGAGTGATGTAATAAGATTGCCAGGCTAATGTGAGAGTCAGAGGCAAAGACATATTTTAAGACAATTACCTTCTAAACTCAAGAATTGTTCGTTGTGGTGAATGGATGAAGCATTTATCAAGTGCCTGCTGTGTGCCCTGACCTTTACTAAGCACTTTACAAATACTTATTTAATTGTTCTGTTTAGACACTATGTCTTCCTGTCACATCTCAGATAGTTTTGTTTTTTTGTATTTTATATTTTCAATGTGAATTCTCTGGAACAAAATGATAGCTTGGGAGCCTTCCGGAGCTTTTAAAATTCACATAAAAATTAAAATTCCTTTTTCATTTTTAAATGCTTCGGTATACTTATTTACTCTGCAGCTAACTCTTGAACTTCAACCCTTGTTACCCCCATTTGATAATACAGCTGATATTAAGTCTCACCCAGTTCCATTTTTCTTATTATATATTTTGTTGAGGATATAATATGAAGTCATTCATTCAATATTAAATATCATTGAAAGGATATTAATGTTGATTTTTAAATTTAATATTCCAATGTGTCTTCAGGATAATTTTGCTGCCTGGAGACCTATAATTCACCTGTAACACACTTTTGTTAATTCTTTTTGTAAAGTGTGTACAAGAAGAAACATCAACCTTTTTTAGTACTGTATGAAAATATTTTGCTTTGCTTATGTATCTATTAATTATTTATCTTGTATCCTGATCTATAAATTTTCTGTAATAATGAACTTATAAACTTAGTTCCTATCTTTGTCCCATATTCTGATTATATCACAACAAACCTTGAATTTCCTGACATTTTGGCCAAAGAAGAAATTCTTTTTAGAACAAAAATCTGAATACGTTTAATGCCTTCATGGCTTTTTTGTAGGACAAAAAGTATCAAATTGAATAGATAAGAGTCATGCTGCATAACATCCTGCTTAGATGATGGTAATGCTATTTCATTGTAATGTGCAACATACCAGGTTGGGGCTATCCTTGGGCTTCTGATTTCTGAGCTGTCACGTTTCTACCCTGGCTTAAACCCCTACTGCCGATCCCTAGTCATCTTCATGACATATTCATTTCAGGAAAGATTTTTCAAACTCCTGATGTCTGACCCAACCCACGCTTCCTGTGACTTTTACCCCAAAGCTCCCCTCCTTGGCCTGTGCTGTCTCTCTTCTTATATATGTATTTCTTTTTTTTTTAAATTAATTTTTATTAAAGATATTTGAGTTTTACAACCCCCCCCCCCATCTTACTTCCCTCCCCCCACTCCGCTACGGAAAGCAATCTGTCAGTCTTTACTTTGTTTCCATGTTGTACCTTGATCCAAATTGGATGTGATGAGAGAGAAATCGTATCCTTAGAGATCAGACAGTAAGATATCTGTGTTTTTCTAAATTGCATGCGATAGTCCTTGAACTTTGTTCAAACTCCACATCTCCTTATCTGGATACAGATGGTACTCTCCTTTGCAGACAGCCCAAAATTGTTCCTGATTGTTGCACTGATGGAATGAGCGAGTCCTTCAAGGTTGAACATCACTCCCGTGTTGCTGTTAGGGTGTACAGTGTTTTTCTGGTTCTCCTCATGTCGCTCAGCATCAGTTCATGCAAATTCCTCCAGGCTTCCCTGAAATCCCATCCCTCCTGGTTTCTAATAGAACAATAGTGTTCCATGACATACATATACCACAGTTTGCTAAGCCATTCCCCAGTTGAAAGACATTTACTTGATTTCCAGTTCTTTGCCACCACAAACAGGGCTGCTGTAAATATTTTTGTACAAGTGATGTTTTTACCCTTTTTCCTCATCTCTTCAGGGTATAGACCCAGTAGTGGTATTGCTGGGTCAAAGGGTATGCACATTTTTGTTGCCCTTTGAGCGTAGTTCCAAATAGCTCTCCAGAAGGGTTGGATGAGTTCACAGCTCCACCAACAGTGTAATAGTGTCCTAGATTTCCCACAACCCTTCTAACAACGATCATTATCCTTTCTGGTCATATTGGCCAGTCTGAGAGGTGTGAGGTGGTACCTCAGAGAAGCTTTAATTTCCATTTCTCTAATAATTAATGATTTAGAGCATTTTTTCATATGGCTATGAATTGCTTTGATCTCATCTGTAAATTCCCTTTGCATATCCTTTGACCATTTGTCAATTGGAATGACTTTTTGTTTTAAAAATATGACTCAGTTCTCTATATATTTTAGAAATGAGTCCTTTGTCAGAATCATTAGTTGTAAAGATTGTTTCCCAATTTACTACATTTCTTTTGATCTTGGTTACAGTGGTTTTATCTGTGCAAAAGCTTTTTAATTTAATGTAATCGAAATCATCTAATTGGTTTTTGGTGATGTTCTCCAACTCTTCCTTAGTCATAAACTGCTCCCTTTTCCATAGATCTGACAGGTAAACTAGTCCTTGATCTTCTAATTTGCTTATAGTATTGTTTTTTTATGTCTAAGTCCTGTAACCATTTGGATCTTATCTTGGTAAAGGGTGTGAGGTGTTGATCTAATCTAAGTTTCTTCCATACTAACTTCCAATTATCCCAGTAGTTTTTATCAAAGAGGGAGTTTTTATCCCAATGGCTGGATTCTTTGGGTTTATCAAACAGCAGACTATAATCATCTCCTGCTTTTACACCTAGTCTATTTCACTGGTCCACTACTCTATTTCTTAGCCAATACCAAACAGTTTTGATGACTGATGCTTTATAATATAATTTTAGATCAAGTAGGGCTAAGCCACCTTCTTTTGCACTTTTTTTTTCATTAAGCTCCTGGCAATTCTTGACTTTTTATTTCTCCATATGAATTTACTTACAATTTTTTCTAACTCATTAAAGTAATTTTTTGGAATTTTGATTGGTAGAGCACTAAACAGATAGTTTAGTTTTGGTAGAATTGTCATTTTTTTTATATTAGCTCTACCTATCCATGAGCAGTTGATATTTGTCCAGTTATTTAAATCTGATTTAATTTGTGTGAGAAGTGTTTTATTATTATTTTCAAAAAGATTCTGAGTCTGTCTTGGCAAATAGACTTTCAAGTATTTTATATTGTCTGAGGTTACTTTGAATGGGATTTCTCTTTCTAGCTCTTCCTGCTGCATCTTGCTAGACATATATAGAAAAGTTGAGGATTTATGAAGGTTTATTTTATAACCTGCAACTTTGCTAAAATTGCTAATTGTTTCCAGTAGTTTTTTGGATAATTTCTTGGGATTCTCTAGGTAGACCATCATCTCATCTACAAAGAATGAGAGTTTTGTCTCTTCCTTCCCAATTCTAATTCCTTCAATTTCATTTTCTTCTCTAATTGCTGACACTAACATTTCTAATATAGTATTGAATAGTGGTGGTGATAATGGGCATCCTTGTTTCACTCCTGATCTTATTGGGAATGCCTCTAGCCTCTCCCCATTGAATATAATGCTTGTTGATGGTTTCAGATAGATAATGCTAATTATTTTAAGGAACAGTCCATTTATTCCTACACTCTCTAGTGTTTTTAGTAGGGATGGATGCTGTATTTTGTCAGAAGCTTTTTCAGCATCTGTTGATATGATCATATGATTTCTTATTGGTTTGTTGTTGATATAATTGAGTATACTAACAGTTTTCCTAATATTGAACCAACTCTGCATTCATGGAATAACTCCTACTTGATCATAGTATATTATCCTAGTGATAACTTGTAATCATTTTGCTAAGATTTTATTTAAGATTTTTGCATCTATATTCATCAGGGAAATAGGTCTATAATTTTCTTTCTCTGGTTTAGGTAACAGCATCATATTGGTTTCATAGAAAGAGTTAGACAGAATTCTGTCTTTCCCTATTTTTCCAAAGAGTTTATATAAATGTTTGGTAGAATTCACTTGTAAATCCATCAGGCCCTGGAGATTTTTTTTTAGGGAGTTCAATGATTGCTTGTTCAATTTCTTTTTCTGATAAAGGGTTGTTTAGATATTTAAGCTCTTCTTCGTTTAACCTGGGCAAATTATATTTTTGTAAATATTCATCCATTTCACTTAGATTATTAAATTTATTGGCATAGAGTTGAGCCAAATAATTTTGAATTATTACTATAATTTCCTCATTGGTGGTGAGTTTACCTTTTTCATTTATGATACTAGCAATTTGGTTTTCTTCTTTCTTTTTTTAATCAGATTAATGAGAGGTTTATCAATTTTATTGGTTTTGCATAATACAAACTTTTCGTTTTATTAATTCAATAGTTATTTTCCTTTTGATTTTATTGATTTCTCCTTTAATTTTTAGAATTTCCAATTTGGTATTTAATTGGGGATTTTTGATTTGTTCTTTCTCTAATTTTTTTAGTTGCATATTAGTTCATTGATTTCCTCTTTCTCTAATTTATTCATGTAAGCATTAAGAGCTATAATATATCCCCTGAGAGTCTCTTTGAATGAATCCTATAAGTTTTGGTATGTTGTTTCATTATTATCATTATCTAGGATAAAATGGTTAATTCTTTCTATAATTTGTTTTTTGGTCCACTCATTTTGTCCACTCCAATTTGTTCTGGGTCTATATCTCCTTGGCCCATTATTGCATATGACTTTTATTGCATTGTGATCTGAGAAAGATGTATTCACTATTTCTGCCTTTCTGCAGTTGATCATTAGGTGTTTATGTCGTAGTACATGGTCGATTTTTGTATAAGTTCCATGTACTGCAGAGAAAAAGGTATATTCCTTTCTATCCCCATTCAGTTTCCTCCATAAGTCCACCATATCTAATTTTTCTAACAATCTATTTACCTCCTTAACTTCTTTCTTGTTTATTTTATGATTCGATTTATCTAGATTTGAGAGTGGGGTGTTGAGGTCTCCCACTAGTAGAGTTTGCTGTCTATGTCTTCCTGTAGTTCTTTCAGCTTCTCCTCTAAGAATTTGGGTGCTGTCCCACTGGGTGCATATGTATTCAGTATTGAAATGCCGTTATTGTATATGGTGCCTTTTAGGAGGATAAAGTTTCCTTCCTTATCTCTTTTAACACGATCTATTTTTGCTGCTGCTTTGTCTGAGATAAGGATTGCTACCCCTGCTTTTTTTACTTCAGCTGAAGCAAAATATATTTTGCTCCAACATTTTACCTTTACTCTATATGTATCTCTCTGCTTCAGATGAGTTTCTTGTAAGCAGCATATTGTAGGATTCTGGTTTTTAATCCACTCTGCTATTTGCTTATGTTTTAAGGGAGAGTTCATCCCATTCACATTCAAAGTTATGATTACTAATTCTTTATTGCCCTCTGTGCTATCTTCCCTTTGTTTGTATTTCCCCCTCCCCCCCTTTATCCATACTCCCGAGTATTTTGTTTCTGAATACCACCCCTTCAGTGTGTTTGCCCTCCTATATCACACCCTACCCTTTCTTTCCCCTTTCCCTTTTTTCCCTTTTCCCTTCCTTTCCCTTTTGTTATTTCCCCCCACTCCACTTCCCTTTCTCTTCCCCCCTCCCCCTTTCCCCTTTTAATACTTGAAAGGTTAGATGTTTTATAAGTTAACTGAGTATATGTAGGTTGACTTTAAGCCAAGTGTGATGAGAAGAAGATTCAGGTGTTTCTCATCTGCTCCCTTCTTGCCCTCTATTACCATAGGGTTTTTTTGTACCTTTTAGTGTAATGAGATTTACCCCATTCAATCCCCTGCCTCCTCCCATCTCTTTCCTGTCCCCCTTTTTAAAGAGGTAGTGTTTTTTAGATTATTCTATCTGAGTCATAGAAAATTCTGAGTGTCTGTCCTTTCTAGTTCAGTATATTCTATTGAATAGAGTCAAAATTCCTGAGAGTTATTAGAGTCTTTCTCCTAAGTGGGGTTAAAGCCAGTTACATCCCATTAGCAGTCTCATGGATAGGTCATGAATGTCCTTCATTTCTGGCTAGGTATATTGTCTCTGTTAGAGTTATCATTCTCAGGATTTATGAGAATCTTTTCCTCCATGCTGGGATATAGTCAGTTTCAACTTACTGGATAGCATTTTTTTCCCCTTTTACCACCCCCTTGTTTGTTTGGTTTTTTTTTTACCTTTTCATGTGTCTCTTGAACCTCCTGTTCGATGTCCAAATTTTCTGTTTAGCTCTGGTCTTTTCATCAGAAATTTTTGGAATTCTTCCATTTTGTTAAATGTCCATCTTTTTCCCTGGAAGAGAAGGCTCAGCTTTGTGGGAAAGTAGATTCTTGGCTGCATTCCAAGTTCCCTTGCTCTTCGAAATATCTCATTCCAGGCCCTTTGATCCCTTAATGTTGATGCAGCCAGGTCCTGCGTGATCCTTTCTGTGGCTCCTTGATATTTAAGTTGTTTCTTTCTTGCTGCTTGCAGGATTTTCTCTTTTATTTGATAGTTCTGGAATTTGGCCACAACATTCCTTGGTGTTTTCATTTTAGGATCTTTTTTCTGGTGGGGATCGAAGTACTCTTTCAATAACTACTTTGCCCTCTGATTCCATGATATCGGGGCAGTTTTACATCACTAGATCCTGTAATATTAAGTCCAGGCTTTTTTTCCTCTTCATTGTTTTCAGGAAGTCCTATAATTTTCAGGTTGCCCCTCCTCGATCTATTCTGGAGGTCAGTGGTTTTGTTGATGAGGTATTTTACATTTTCTTCTATTTTTTTCTATTTTTTGATTTTGTTTAACTGACTCTTGCTGTCTCATGGAGTCATTAGATTCTGTAGACTCCATAGACTCCATTCTTTTTTTTGGGGGGGGGGTTCTTCATTAACCTTTAGCAACTCCTTTTCCAATTGGTCAATTCTACTTCTGAAAGAGCTTTCCATTTGACCAATTGAAGTTTTGAGAGAATTATTTTCTTTTTGCATTTGCCCAATTGAGGATCTGAGAGATTTATTCTCATTTTGTATTTGTCCAATTGATGATCTGAGATTTATTCTCCTTTTGTATTTGTCCAATTGTACTTTCTAAGGTTTTGTTTTCTTGTTACAAGGTATTAATTGTCTCCCCCAAATTTTCCAGTTGATTTTTAAACTCCTTCCTTATTTCTTCAAGGAAGTCTTTCTGTGCTGAAGACCAGATTGTATTCTCCTCAGAGGTTCCAGGTCTCTCCGAGTTAGGGTCTTTCCCTTCCAAGAATTTTTCTATGGATCCACCTTTCCCTTCATTTTGCTAAGACCTTGAGTTGTGGAAGGGCTGGTTCACAGGGGCTTGGGATTGCTAAAGGCTTTACTCACTGAGTGAAGTTTATCTAGCGGGCCAGTAGGAGGTGTTGGTTGCTTTCTCTGGAGTGTCTGTGACCTTGGTTGAGGCCTTCTCCCTTTGCTTGAAGGGAGGGGTTGGAGCTATTGCATTCTTTTTGCCTTCAATCTATGGTGGGCTTTACCCTGGCCTGAGGTCATTGTCAGCTGGGCCTGAGGCAGAAGTAGTTTGCATTGTTTACTCTGGGAAGAGGTCTGAGCTGCAATGGGACACTTGAGTTCCTCAGACCAGAGGAGCCCAGGGATGGCGTCTGCAGCTCTCCTGTTCCGGAACTCTCCCCCCAGCCCTGTCCCCAAGCTCTCCTGGGGGACAGCACCAACACCAGTGCCTCTGCTCCCTAGTTGACTCAAGCCCCCGCCGTCTAGCCCCACTGCTTATCCAGCAGGTCCGGCTCTCGGGCCCTCAGACTCCCGGCTCCAATTCAGCTGTTACTCTGGTTGATCCGGGGTTGATCCTCCCTCTGAGCCCAGACTCACCTGCCTGAATTCAGCCAATGCTGCTGCCAGAGACAAGTCCTGAGGTAGATGTTCTTTCTCCTTGCCTTTTCTTTCTAGGTTTTGTGGGTCGGATTACTTTGAAGAGGTTTGTTTCATATGATAGATGGGGAAAGATCAGGAGACTTTAGAACTATGCCTGTCTTCTCTCCACCATCTTGGTGGCTGGAAGTCCTTATATGTGTATTTCTAGTGGTTAGTCTTCTACCTAGTCATTTTATAGAGTGCTTTTCATTCATTCATTACCCATCATTCTAGTAAGTTTGAGGTAAAATGTAGTTGAGTATATGTGAAGGAGACATGTACACCTATAAACCTTTCCTTTTCTTAGCTCTGCATTTTTTTATAAAGTTGTTTAATTTTGATGTAAGTTGTATTTTCTGGAATAGCCAAGGGAGATTTTTGTTTCTTTTCCAAACTCTTATCACTAATTCACTCTTTGACCTTTGGGAAAGTACTCCCTTCACCCTTGGACTCAGTTTCTTCATCTGGACAAAAATAATCTCTCATACCACCAGGCTTTGGAATCTCAGCTGTCTGAGAGGGAGATTCATTAGGGTAGACAAGGCTCTTTCAAATCACCCCCTAGGGTAAGAAGATTGGGACATTTATTGGAGGTGGAAAGACTCCCTGGGATGTGTCAGATACAGCAGTGACTTTCTGATCGTCACCTCTCCCTCCCCTCCCTTATTCCATTTGTCCTTAACCTTAGTTCTCATGTGCAGTAGTGGGATTCAATTCAAATTTTACAGATCATTAATCTGCTAAAAGCACACATTCTCTTCATAGAGCAACCATGCCTTATGTGATGCTTGTGAAAATGTTTTCTTTTCTTTCCAAAAGTGCTAAAGGTTTCTGCTTCAAGCTAGGTATGAGAATGAGAAGAATTGGCTTTGGTAGATTTCACAGCCACTAGGGGGACCTTGGGGATTGAGTTCTATAGCTTTTTATGAAGCTGATTTTATAATTTAAAAAGTCAGAAGGGTTGTTGGCTCATTGTGCAGTTCTTCTTATTTGTGTAGTGAAGGAAATTGAGTTGAGCCTTAGATGGGGAAAGAACTTTCCGAAGTCATTTAACTAATTGATGTTAGACATGGAATCCACAGTGACCTGTGTAAGGTTCGAATGACACCCCCCCCCCTTCCCGAATTATTCTTGTTTCACTGTGAGGGAATGGATAATGACATTGGAGAATTTGTCAATCTCGTGTTCTCCTCTTGGCCTCTGTTATCCAGAGGCTAGTGTCCTCACTTGGCTGAAGCTATTCTCTCCAAAATTGTGCATAATCTCTTAATTGATCAATCTGATGATCTTTCTCCTCAATCTTCACACTTCTTAATCTCTTTGCTACATTTGACACCAGTTATTAGCCTCTTCTTTTATCTGTTTCTTCCTCTCTGGGTTTTCATGTTACTGCTTTTTTTTTTTAAATAAATATTTTATCTGTTTTCCAATTATATTTAATAGTGTTTCTACCTATCTTTTTTTTGTAAGGTTTTGAATTTTACAATTTCTCCCCCTCCCCCCCCAGAAGGCAGTCTGATAATCTGTACATTGTTTCCATGTTACACATTGATCAAAATTGAATGTGTTGGGAGAAAAATCATGTCCTTGAAAAAAATAAAGTATTAAAGATAGCAAAATTATGTGGTACATAAGACAACTTTTTTTTTTTAATTGAAAGTAGCAGTCTTTAGTCTTTTTTTTAAACTTCACAGTTCTTTCTTTGGATACAGATGGTATTCTCTGTCACAGATACCCTAAAATTGTCCCTGATTATTGCTCTGATGGAATGAGCAAGTCCATTAACTTTGATCATCACCCCCATGTTGCTTTTAGGGTATACAATGTTCCTCTGGTTCTGTTGAGTTGCTCTGAATATTTTTGTATGATACTGCTTTCTCTTGGTTTTCTTCCTAACTTGTTTAATCACTACTCAGTCTCTTTTGCTGAATACCTTAGTTGGGTGTTTGCTAAGATCCTGTCCTGGAGCCTCTTTTCTTATTCTCTGGTTTCATACTTGGTAACTTCATCAGCTCCTGTTTTGCCTTATCAATATTTTATCACATGTTAATACATATATATATATATAATTCTCCCCACCACACACATATTCAATTTCTCTCCTAAACTTCAATTACTAATCTTCAGTTACCTGTTAGATATTTCTTTACTCCCACTCTCTCCTCTCAATTAGTGCTTTTTCTTTTTTTAAATTTTGTGTTCCAAATTCTTTCCCTTCCTCCTAAGTGGACCTCTGAACCAATGTGAAGGCAAACAAAATGATATTAATTATACATGTGAAATAGTGTAAAACTTATTTTCATGTTAACTACATCACAAAAAAGCAAGAAAATGAATTATGTCACAATTTATATAAAAATTATAATTATCAATTTGCACTTAGTGTTCTCAATAGTTCTCTCTCTGGAACTGGATAACATTTTTTTCATCATGACTACTTTGATTCATCGTATTGATCAGAATAGTCAAGTATTTCACAATTGATCATTATAATATTGCTGTTAACCTTGCATAATGATCCTCCTGTTCTTCTCACTTCAATTTGCTTTTAGTTCATATAGGTCTTGCTTTGTATTTTTTTCTGAAACCACCTCCCTCATCATTTTTTAATACCACAATAGTACTCCTTCACAATTATATGTTACTATTTGTTTAACCATTTATCTAATGATGAGTATATCCCTTAGTGTTCCAATTCTTTGCCACAAAAAAAGAACTGTTATAAATATTTTTGTTTCTATAGGTTCATTTTTCTTTTGATCTCTTTAGGTACAGACTTAGAAGTGATATTGCTGGATCTAAGGGTATGCACAGTTTTATAGCTCTTTGGGCATAGTTCCAAATTATTCTCCAGAATGGTTGGACCAATTCACAATTCTGACAGTTTATTAGTGTACTTATTTTCCCTCATCCCCTCTATCATTTGTCATTTTTAATAGATGTGGGATGATTCTTTAGAGTTGTTTTAATTTGCTTTTCTCTAATCAGTAGTGATTTAGAGCATTTTTCATGTGGCTTTAGATAGCTTTCATCATTTTTCCTTTGGCCATTTATCAATTGAGGAATGGCTCTTTTTATGAGTTTTACTTAGTTTTCTATTTATTTGCAAAGTGAGACCTTTATCAGAGAAAAATTCTATAAAAGTTTTTGCAATTCATTGTCTGTGATATTTTTTAGCAAAATGTAATTTCCCTGTATATCTCTTTTAAGTAGCTTTACTTTTTACTGTGTTTGAGATTATGGTTGTTATCCTTGCCTTTTTTACTTCTGCTGAAACATAATAGATTCTGCTCCAGCCCTTTATTTTAGCTCTGTGTGAATCTTTCTGGTTCATCTATATCTCTTGAATTCTGGTTTCTATTGCATTATTTTCTTCTTCTGTTTAATAGATTAGCTCATTCCACTCCACATTCAAAGTTTTAGTTACTGTGTATTTTTCCCTCTGTCCTATTTTCTTCTTTCTTTTATTCTGCCCCTCCTTAAAAGTTGTTTTGTTTCTGACTATTGCCTCCCTTAATCCTCCCTCCCTTTTATCATTCCCTCCCAGTCCATATTTCTTATCCTCTTCCCTGTTTTCCTTTTAGGTAAGAGTGTTTTCTGTATCCTTTTGAGTGTGTTTATATATTCTTCCTTTTTTGAACCAATTCCAGTTAGAGAATGGTCAAGTGTTTCCCACCATTCTCTCTTTCCCACCTCACCAATTTGTCCTTCATTGTAAAAGTTCTTCCTTGAAAGCCTCTTAAATGTGAGGAAAATTTCCTCAGTCCACTTCTCCCTTCCTCCTTCTCTCAGTGCAGCTCTCTTGCTCCTTTTTCATTTTTTGGGGGGGAGGGGATTGTCATCTTAACATAATCAACTCCTACTCTTTGTTGATTCCTAATTGCCCTAAAAATGAAAGTTCTAAGGAATTAAATGTATAGAATTATAAACAGTTCCCATATAGGAATATAAACATTTTAACTTTGAGTCCTTTATGATTATTTTTTTCATGTTTTCTCTTCTGTGCTTCTCTTGAGTTTTGTGTTTGAATGTCAGATTTTTCTATTCGTCAGGAATGCCTGGAAGTCTCCTATTTCATTAAATGTCCATTTTCCCTCTGAAAGATTATATTCAGTTTGGTTGGATAGGTTATTCTTGATTGTAATATTAGTTCCTTTGCCTTTAAGAATATTATATTCCAAGTCTTTTGCTCCTCTAAAGTGGAAGCTGCTGAATCTTTTGTGATCCTGACTATGGCACCGCAATATTTGAATTATTTTTTTGTCTGGGAGCTCTGGAATTTGACTATGATCTTGGAAATTTTTATTTTAGTATCTCTTTTCAATTTGGATTTTGGATTTTGGATTGTTTCAATTTCTATTTAATCCTCTAGTTCTAGAATATGAGTTTTTTCAATGATTATTTCATAAAATATGATGTCTGGACTCTTTTTTGAATATGACTTTTAGTTAGCCCAATAATTCTTAAACTAACTCTTCTTGGTCTGTTTTCTTGGTCATTTTTTTTTCCTGATGAGATACTTCATATTTCCTTCTGTTTTTCACTCTTTTGACTTTGTTTCATTGTATCTTGATGTCTCATGGAGTCATTGACTTCCGTTTGCCCAATTCTAGTTTTTAAGTAATTATTTTCTTCAGTGAATCTTTTTTTTTTTTTTTGCAAGGCAGATGGGGTTAAGTGGCTTGCCCAAGGCCATGCAGCTAGGTAATTATTAAGTTTCTGAGATCGGATTTGAACCCAGGTACTCCTGACTCTAAGGCTGGTGCTTTATCCACTATGTTACCTAGCCGCCCCATAATTATCTTTTTTTTTTTTTCTTTTTTGCAAGGCAATGAGGTTAAGTGGCTTGCCCAAGGCCACACAGTTAGGTAATTATTAAATGTCTGAGGCCAGATTTGAACTCAGGTACTCCTGACTCCAGAGCCGGTGCTCTATCCACTGCGCCACCTAGCCACCCCTCAGTGAATCTTTTTGACTTATCATTTGACTAGTTCTGCTTTTTAAGGAGTAATTTTCTTTGGTGAGTTTTTATACACCTTTTATTTTAACCACTTGGCCAATTTTGTTTTTTAAGGTGGTTTTTTTTCATTATTTTTAATGCCTCTTTTACCAAACTTGCATCACTCTTCCCCCCCCCTTCAATTTTTCTTATTATTATTCTTATCTCTTTCTTTCCAAGAATTAGATTTAGGTCCAATTAAAATTTTTCTTTGAGGCCTTTTGGTAAGTTATTTTCTTGTTGCTAGCTTCTTCTGAGTTTGTCTTAGTCCCACTTGGGAGTGGGGAGGCACTGTCATATTTCAGCCTTTTTTATGATGCTGTTTTTAGAGCTAGTTCTTGGGATCTGAAAGTTTTTGCTGTTTCTGAGGTGGTGTGACCCAAGAAGAGCTGGTCCTGGTCTGTAGCCAGGAAAGGTTCCTGATCCCCTGTAGCCACAAGCACTAGTACTCTCTTTGCCGTGGAATTATGACCAGGGCCCCTGCTCCCTTGTGTCTAACCCCTCCACCCTGTACTCTACTGCCTTGGTCACCATTCTCCTGTTGGACATTTTGACCTAGGCATCTCAAACTCAACTAGTTATCCTTCTCTGCCCCTTAGCTTCATTTCCCTATTTCTGTTGAGAGTGCCACTGTGTCACCTTTAGATAAACATAGCAGTGAGGTAGTTTAGTGGCTAGAGATTTGCAGGACTTGTGTTTAAATCTGAGCACAGACACATTTACTAGTTCTGTGACCCTGGGCAAGTCACTTCACTGCTGTCTGCTCCAGCTTTCTTGTGTGTAAAATGGTACCTACCTCTCAGGGGCTATGAGAGGATCAAATGAAATATTTTTCACCAGCTTAATAAATGTTACTTAATTAAAAGAACTGGTATAAATGGACCAATACATATGAAGACTGTGGAATTTGGGTAGAGTAAGTACCAATTTTCCAACTCTTTTAGAAATTAGGGTAAATCTTTATTCTTTTGCCAACAAAGCTCCTTCCCTTCCTTATGCTTTTTAAAGTCTTGGCTATACAACTTTTGAGTTTTCTAATCAGAGATTCCTCCTAACCCTCACCTACCAAACTCTTTATTATTTTTAAATGATATTTTCTTTTCCCCCAATGACATGTAAGTCTTTTCTAAAACTTTTTTAAGTTTTGAGTTGCACCCTCCTTCCCCTCTCTTCTCCCTGAGATGGTAAACAATTTGATTTATATTATTCATATGCAGTCATGCAAAACATATTTTATATTAGTCCACATGACATAATATTTGTAAAGGAAAATTTAAAATGTTATAGAAATACTAGCAATTGTTATTTTTATAGTTATTATTATAATTCAATTTTTCTTTCAATTAACAAGCATTTTCTTTCTCTCCCTTTCATACTCTTTTCCCTATTAAAACAACCAAACTATTTGATAACAACTATGCATAAAAGAGAGCAATTTCAATGAGTAATGCAGTCAGAAATGATATTTCACAAAAGCCTTGGCATGAGGAGAGGACAGGAACTGATGAAGAGTTCATGTAGAATTTTTTAAGAATTTCTTTGAAAAGGAGAAAGCTCTCAGGTGATCACTTGAGGGAGCACTAGGTTGGACTGAGGGTGTTTTTGGCATGGGACTTATGAAGTTATATTTTTAGACATAATAGATGGAGAGACAGAGGAGGATGGCTGTGGAAAGGCTCTGCTGTAGAAGTTGGAGAAGCCCAGGGAGAGGCTGCCCTTTGTCTGAACCGTGGCCATCTTAGTAGAAGAACAGAGAGAGGGATGCAAAAGGGACACCTCCAAGTAGGTGGTCTCTGTTTTGGCTCAGAAGTATCGGAAGCGTTGAGAGAGCAACAGATGCAAGGTCCTGGGTGTTCATTTGACTCTGTGACAGTATGGAGCCACTAGAGGTTGAGTAGGAGAGTGACCTGCTAAGAGAGAGAATGCATCTGAAAGTTTAGACTGGCAGCCGCATATGGAAAGGATTTGTCTAGGTTGTGGGATGGGCTCAAAGGGATGAACCATGACAGACCAGGAACATGGGGGAGAAAGCAGAAATAAAGGAGGGGGACACAGGACATAACTCCTCTCAGGCCACCTTGTCTTTTTTTTCCCCCCAGATCCTTTTATCCCTGAGGGTTTTGTTCTTACTGCCCAGACAACCACAAGAGGGCTCTCTTCCCCCTTCAATTCTGCAGTTCACCTTCCCCCCCAAGACTTTGTCCCAAAGAAAATAGACCCAATTATGTTTGTCCTTCACGATTTAAAGAGTGCTTTATCACAGCAATGTTGTGAGAAAAGTTGTACAGTTAGCACCCCTATTTTATTGAGGAGGAGAAGGGTCTTGCCTTTGGTTATATATCTAGGAATTAGTCGGCCAAGTCACTCCCAATTTAGTAGTAGGGTTTGTGTGATGTCGAGGACTATGGGCTGCATTTGATGATCAGACCCTGCTGGATGTCACTGTGACTGGAGAGATGAAGACCCAAGTTCCAATGCAACTGCAGCCACTTTATTAGTGGGGAGGACCCTGGACAAGTCACTTAACCCACTCTGCCTCAACCATAAAATGGGGATAGCCATAGCATCCATTTGTCAAGATTATTATGAGACACAAATGAGATAATATTCCTAAAGTGCTTGGATGCTTTTTCTTTCAAGCTACTTCTCCCCCCCCCCCTTTGTTTAAGCTATGTGAACTTCACCAACCTTTTCTCCTCAGTTTCCTCCCTTGTAAAGTTCTCAACTTTGTTGAGTTTCAGATGCAGATGGTAATAATAAATAGCTGTAGACTTCCCCTTACAGGGTGAATATAGGAATTTCTGAGTGATATAATGTAGGTGAGGTCCTTGGCCTCTGACATGGCTGTCCTTAGAGCATTTTAGCATCAGTAGGTAATATGATATGTCTTTAAACCTGGAACCATCATGATCTCTGATGGATCAAGATAGAAGAAGGGAAGCTGTCAAGAGTTATGTGACCCTGGGTAAGTCACATACCTCTTGTTTGCCTCAATTTCCTCAGCTAAAAATGGAGACAATAGTAGCATCTACCCACAAGGGTTATTGTGAAGATCAAATGAGATAATATTAGTAATGAACTTTATTAATACAATGCCTGGTTGCTCTATAAATACTTTTTCCTCCTTTCTTATAATAGCAACCCCACTTAAACTTGATGTTTCTCTTCTAACTTTTGAGAGGTGGTAAATATAAATATGACAGAAGGAAACTGAGGTTCATCAAGGGTAAGACATTTGTCTCAGATAAGACCTCCAGTAAGAGCCTGTGTCTCCTGACACTGTCTTTCTCTTCCTGTAGCACCATATACCTTATGAACATCAGGGAAAGTAATATCTCATTTCCAAATGAAGAAACTGAAACTTAGGGAAATCAAGTGATTTATAGTCACATAGAGAATTAGTGGCAGAGATGGATTTGAACTCAGGTCTTGGAACCCTTAGGTACTATCTTCCTTCCATTAGTTGCAACTATCTTTTGACCCCTTTCTCCACCTTACACCTATCATTTACTCTTCAACCCAGTGGAACTGTCTTCCTGGTTGGTCTTTGGACAAGATGCCCCCATCTCCAGCCTGGGCGTTTCTCTTTTCTTTTGATTTCTTTTTTCTTTTCTTTTCTAACATTTTTTGTTTTATTTTGTTTAATTCTTTTCTATTATATGCAGAAGTTGTTTTCAGTATTCATCCTTTTGTTAACTTTTGAATTCTTCATTTTTCTACCACCTTCCCTTCTCTCCCCTCTCCCCATGGCAGAGAGCAACCTGATATAGGTTATATATGTACAATTATGTGTAACATTTTCATATTAGTCATGTTGTGAAAGAAGAATTAAAATTAATGGGGGAGCCATGAGAAAGAAAGAAAAAAACATAAAAGAAGTTTTATAAAGTAAATATAGTAAGTTTTTCTCTGCATTCAGACTCCACAGATTTTTATCTGGATGTGGATGGCATTTTCCATAACAGGTCTCTCAGGATTGTCTGTGATCACTAAAACACTGAGCGGGGCTTCATCCATCATAGTTGATCATCTCACAACACTGCAGTTAATGTGTGCAATGAGTCTGCTCACTTCACTCAACTTCAGTTTATACATGCCTTTCCAGGCTTTTTTGAAGTCAGACCACTCATGATTTCTTAAAGAAAAATAGTATTCCGTCACTTTCACCACAGTTTATTCAGCCATACCTTTTCCATTTTCCATTTCACCACACTGTCTCTCTTGTGTTCCTGCCACTAGAATTTCTGGCAATTTAAAGCATTTCCACACTACTTTTTAAAAAATATTTTTGTGTTAATATCAGCAGCCAGGCACCTTCCTAACCCCCCCCCCCGCCAAGAGGGTGAGGAAAAGACATTTTTCTTACAGCAGCTGAAGCAGGAAGAACTGCCAGATTTTAGATCTAGAAACAGGATCCATCAGTTAACTGGCATGAAAAGGATTGAGAGCTCAGACTAAGGTCTTTGTGAGGACGTGGAAAGGAAAAGAAATTCCTAAAAACCTGACAATTGAAGATTTTCATTACTTAAATGGAGGGGATCAGGGAAATGCTGTTATTGAGTGCTAGAATTGTTATGAAGGTAGAAATGACAGGATTTTGTTATTGATTGGATATACAGGTTAAGCAGGAATGAAGGAGTCTGGGATGACATCTAGGCTGGGGACCTAGGTGACTGGGAAGACAGTTCTGCCCTCTACAGTAAAAAGGAGATTGGGAAGAGGGATGTATTTTGGGGGGAAGATACTATGTCTCTCCTGGATGTGTTGAGTTTCAGATGGCATAAATTTAGATATAAATATATGGATATTGATATAGGTATATGTATATATAAATTAATATTAAAATATGTAAGTAATATAATATACACCAAAACATACCTACTTGGCTTTGTATCTGTATATCATCTTCATAAAAATAATTCAACCCATGACAAGAGAGAGAAATATAGAGAGAAAAGAAGGGAGGGCCTAAGGATGAGTCTTGGGGAACACTCCCAGTGTGGCGATAGGGAAACAAAGAAGAAGGAGTCTTATGGAAACCCAGAAAGAAGACTATCCAGGAGAGGTGCAGGTGAAGGGCAAGCTTGAGCAAAGGGTAAATATGAATTAATATGAAACCGTTTATCTATCATCTTCTTCCAGAAGATTATTTTTCCTAGGCTTGAGCTCTTCTCTAGTCATCCAGGCCACATATTACTTCAGGAACTGCACCTAGAAAATTGGCCTGGGATAGGAATGATGAATCTGGAAGTTTCCTCAGGCCATTTTTGATTGATTTAAGTCTGCCTGACTTTCTGGAGCCATTTGTTAGATTAGGTCAGAACTCGAACTGTTTTTTGGGTTTTTTTTGAGGCAGTTAGGCTTAAATGACTTGCCCAAGGTCACACAGCTAACAAGTGTCTAAAGTCAAATTTGAACCCAAGCCCTCCTGACTCCTGGGCTGGTATTCTGTTTACTGTGCCACCTAGCTGCCCTCTGAATCTCAATTTCAAAAAGAAAAGACAAGAAAAAAAAGTATAGAGTACTTTCTGTTCTATGAAAACATTTATCTATCATATGGTTTTCTGAGATATGTATGTGGTAGGCCAACTCTGAAGAGCCTTTATTTAGTGATTTAGTTTGCTAATTGGTCCAATGTCTATAATAAAGAATTCCCCTTAACAGAATAGGTCTTGTAAGGGTTTTTTGATGAGATTGGTCACATTATTTTTATAGGTGCCAAATTGTGAGCTGCAGGAAAGCACAGACTGTGTATTAATTATCGTGGTAACTCCTGCAGCCTCTGGCACAGAAGGTTCTGAAGTCACCAGAAATGTGTTTGAGATAGCTCTGACAGTTTGCTAGTTATGTGACCTGGAGGAAGGGGCTTCATTTATCTCGCTGAGCCTACATTTCCTCAGCCCTAAAGTGGGGGGAACAAGACAGGGTTATGTATTTTACAAGGTAGTTGTGAGAAAAACCCTTTTTAAAATTGGAAATGTAGAAATATTGGTGTTGGTGGTAGTGCTGGTGCTGGTGATGTTAGATGGCAATGATAAATGGTTAGGACCACTTTGGTCAGTGCTGCTTAAACAGCCAGAAAAGAGAGGCAGTTAGGCAGCACAGTGAGGATACTGGACCTGGAGTCAGAAAGATCTAAGTTCTAATCCAGACAGAGATACTGAGATCCTTTGTCTGCCTCAGTTTTTTGAACTATGTCCCAGGGTTGTTGTGAGGACCATGTAAGATGATGTTTGTTAAGACCTGGCCCAGAGTGGGTACTTAATAAATGCTTTTTTTCACCTCCCTAACTCACAGCAAAAATGGGGAAAAGAGAGGGGTTCAGACAAATAAAGGAATAGGACATTAGTCAGTTCATCCACTTACCTGCTATGTGACCCTGAACAAGTCCCTTTACCCCTCTCTACCTCAGTTTCCTCATGTATAAGATGGGGAGAATTATCACACTGAGGTACCTCCCAGGGCTGTTCTTAGAAGAAAATGAGATCAAGTTTATAACTTTAAAGCACTAAAATTCCCTTTTCTTCCTTTTTTTAGTGGGGGGAAAAAAGGATCAGGGCTAACTCCCTGGCAGAGTCCTATTTAAAGTGGCTTCTAGAGTCAGTCAGGCATCTAATAAGTGTTTATCTAGTGCCTCCTGGGATCCAGTCACCATGGCTGAATGATAGGGTTACAGAGAAAAGGCCTTAGCCTTCCAGGAGTCTGCAGTATGAAGAGGGAGCAAACATTGGAACAGCTTTGGACAAATTGGAGAGAGTCAGGAGAGAGAAGGAGCATCAGGAAAGGCTTTCTGCAAAGGGGGACTTTGTACCTAGGACTTGAAGGATGCCAGGAGGCAGAAGTGAGGATGAAGAGCATCCCAGGCTTGGGGGAGGGGGGGATAGTCAAGAAGAGTTCCCAGAGTCTTATTTCCTGGTGCCATTGAAGGCACAGAAGAAAGAATGATTCTTCTCAGCCATGGTTAGAGAGCACTTAATAAGAAGCAGTGAACATGTATTGACCCCAAATATTACAAATCTAACCCAATGAGCTTTCCATTGAAAAGAGGAAAACAGCCTGTGTATACTTACCATTACATACCATTGAGAGGAGCTACTGCCCGAGGAAAGTCCACACCCTCAGCTATCACCACACAAAATATGGAGTAAAAACAGTGAAGCAGGGTGGATGCCCAGGCTCCTTTCAAGGTTCAAATCATACTTGTATGAGCAGTGAAGTAGCACAGATAGGTAGAGAGAGGGTCTGGCCTGGCCTCAGGAAGACCTGACCCACTTATTAGCTGTTTATCTCAGTTGTCTTGTCTCAAAGCACTTCTGGGATCTGACCAAACATCATGGATGCTAGCTATCCTCACCATCACCTCAGGGATCTGAGGAAGAGGAGACTGCAGGGCTTTATGTATTCCCTGAAGCTATTCAAGTACAAAGAAGGCAAAAAAAGAATTCCTGCCCTCAGATAAGATAATATGCAAACATTAAGAAGAGAAGGGGATTGAAGTAAGGAAGAAAGCAAGCTTTATTTAACAGCTACTCTGGGCTAGGGACCTCACCCAGCCTTAACAAATCCTTTCCCATTTGATCCTCACAACAACTCTGGGAGGCCGGTGTTGCTATTTATCCCTGCTTTATAGTTGAGGATAACTAGGTGGCACAGTAGATAGAACTCTAAACCTGAAGTCAGGAAAACTTGTTCAAATCCAACCTCGCTGTGTGACCCTGGGCAAGGAAATAACAAGCCATTCCTGTCTCTTTGCCAAAGAGAATCATGAAGAATGAAATATAACTGAAACAATTGAACAACAGCATGCAATTGAGTCTTCCTAAATCTAGGCCTGGGATTGTATATCCACTATGCTATCTAACTGCCAAAAATATATAGGATAAAGCGAAGGAATTAAGATTAAGTATGACGGGGTGGGGGGGCGGCTAGGTGGCGCAGTGGATAAAGCACCGGCCCTGGAGTAAGGAGTACCTGGGTTCAAATCCAGTCTCACCTAGCCGTGTGGCCTTGGGAAAGCCACTTAACCCCATTTGCTTTGCAAAAAAAAAAAAAAAGTATGACAGGGAAAGACTTCTTATAGAAGATAGAACTTTAGCAGAAACTAGTTTTCTAAAATAAGTTTTTACTGAGATTTACTTTTTCTTATATCATCACAGAATTTCATGTGCCCCCTTTTTCCCCCTCCTAGAGATCCATTCCATGTGACAGTATTTTGGGGAGAGGAAAAACATCAATACATTGAAAAAGTCTTAAAGTATGTGCAAAAATGTGCCAATAAAATCCCTGTGGACCTCCCACCTTCAGGAAAGAGTAGGTTGGAGATGTCTTCTTATGTCTTTTCATTTGAGTCTTGTTTAATTTTTTTATAATTTTCTTATATTTACTTTTGAATTTTTTTGGTGTGTCATTCTTTCTGTTTATATGACTTTAGTTGTATATTTTTTACTTGACATTGCTTATTTTACTCCATATTAGATCATAAAGATTTCTCCATACTTCTATAATTTTTTGTCTTAATAGCATCATTTTTCCAATGACATGTAAAAGATAGTTTTCAACATTCATTTTTATAAATTTTTCTCCCTCTCTCCCTTTCCATTCCCATACCCAGAATAGCAAGCAATTTGATAAAGGTTATATGTGCACAATCATGAAAAACGTATTTCCATACTAGTCATTGTGAAAGAAGAATCAGAGAAAACCACAAGAAAGAAAAAAATTTATGAAGTGAAAATAGTATACTCTGGCCTGCATTCAGATTCCATAGCACTTTCATTTTTTTATTAAAGATATTTGATTTTTATAATTTCCCCCATCTTACTTCCCTCCCCCCCCCCCCCCAGAAAGCAATCTGTTAGTCTTTACTTTGTTTCCATGTTGTACATTGATCCAAATTGAGTGTGATGAGAGAGAAATCATATCCTTAAGGAAGAGGCAAAAAGTCTAAGAGAGAGCAATATCAGACAAAGACATCAGTCTCCCCCCCCCCCCCCCCCCCAAATTAAAGGTAATAGTCCTTGGTCTTTGTTCAAACTCCACGGCTCTTTCTCTGGTTACAGATGGTATTCTCCATCAAAGACATCCCAAAATTGTCCCTGAATGTTACACTGATGCAATGACAAGTCCATCAAGGTTGATCATCACCCCCATGTTGCTCTTAGGGTGCACAGTGTTCTTCTGGTTCTGCTCATCTCACTCAGCATCAGTTCATGCAGATCCCTCCAGGCTTCCCTGAAATCCTGTCCCTCCTGGTTTCTAATAGAACAATAGTGTTCCATGACATACATAGACCACAGTTTGTTAAGCCATTCCCCAACTGGAGGACATTTAATTGATGAAATGCTAACTTCCCTACATTCTAATGGATCCACTATTAAGAGGTGGACAAGTTGTCATACATACCTTTACTTTTCATGTGGTTCATTTCCTGTCTATTCTTGGAAATAGTATCTAATGGACAAATAGCCTCAGTTTCTTAGGTAAACAAAATCAGTGAACCAGATTTACTTGAGATATAAGAAAGGAGATTCATTCAGTGTGACTCATCATTAACAAATTCCTTCAGGTGTGATCCATCAGTTCAACCTAGGAAGGCCACAAGAAATAACAACTCTTTATGAGTTCTTATTTTAAATAACATGGTTGAGAAATTTGGGAGGGAAAATGGCTATAGGGTCCAAGGATCTGGCTTCAAATTCTATCTTTGTTGCTTACTACCTGTGTGACCCTGGGCAAATCCTTCACTCTTCCTGAGTTTTCTTATTAGTGTAATGAAAAAGTTGGATTAGATGCCCTATGAAATCCATCTAATTCTATGAGCCTATCATGATACTGGGGATAAAGGTAAAATGTGAGATCATGTATTCTGATCTATGAGAGAAATAGATTAAGTTGGCATGATTTTAGAAGATAAGGGAACAAGTATTTTATTAAGGGGCTCCCAGTTGGTCCCTGTGTTAAGTGTTTATAAATATTATCCCATTTGCACCTCACAACAAACCTCGGAGTTGGATTCTTGGGGGAGAGGGATGTGGGTTGAATTGAGCAACTTCTTGTTTCTATAACCGACAATCAGTTTCTTACACCACAATAATGTCCCAATTTCTTTAGCCATCCCCCAACTGATGGGCTTCTAATTTTTCACTACCAGAAAAAGTACTGCTATAAATGTTTAGGAACATATGGAGACTCTTATCAGTGGAATTCTTGGGGTATAGTCCCTGGTTCAAAGGTTATGGACATTGAGTCACTATTTGTATAATTCCAAATTGCTTTCCAAATGTTTGAATTATTCTTAGCTCTGCCCCAATGTATTAATATGCCTCTCTTTCTCCCAACCTTCCAGCATTGAGTGTTTCCATTTTGGGGGAGTTATCTTTTGTTGTTTTGATTTGCATTTCTCATTAGAATTTGGAGCATTTTTTCCCATGTGATTGTGGATACTTGGTATTCTGAGAACTATTTGTTTATAATCTTTGACCATTTATTCGTTGGGACATGACTGTAGTCTAATTACTTATATATATTAGATACAGAAACCTTATCAGAGAAATTTGATGTAAAGATTTTTTTTCCTGTTTGACAACTTTCCTTCTTATCCTAGAAACATTAATTTTGTTTGGGCAAAAGCTTTTCAGTTTCAAATTCTCTCATCTGCTGTAAACACAATATTATGTTCCTTCGGTTACATTACTTTAATCTTTGTTTTTCAAGGTAGCTCTGTTCACACTGGCTCTCTTCCCTTCACCTTTGATCTCCAATTCTCATTTGATATCCCTCTCTTTTTTCCTTTCCTCCACTTCCCCTAGTCTTGTTCCTTAGTTTTTTTTTGTATCCCTTTAAGGGATTTTCTGTAAAGGATTTCTCTCACTCATTAGCCATCTTCTCTTTCTCTTTACTCTTAGAGTCTAACTCTTCATTCTCTGATTCATGACTTCAATAATTATCTGGTTTCTCTTTTCTCTATATTCTTTATGCTATCAAAACTTCCAAGGAATCCATTCTGGGTCTATTCTCCAGGCCCTTTTGGCTACTACCTTACTGGGGCTCTCTTTCTCCACTGGGCTTCATTTCCAGAGTAATGCCAATTATAATAATTATTTTAAACAATGACAGCAATAGCAGCTAACATTGATATAGTGTTTACTATGTGCCAGTTACTGTGCTAAGCCTTTTATAGGTTTTAATTTGATCTCATAGCAACCCTGTGTGGTAGATGCTATTATTATATTCATTTTATATATGAAGAAAGTGATTAAATGACTTGCCCAGCATCAAACAACTAGTAAGTATCTGAGGCTAAATTTCAGCTAAAAGTATTTCAAACTCTTCTTCATTATTGTTTGTCTATCTTCTGTTTTGTATATTTAAACTCAGATTTGCAGGAGAGATCACCATAGACTATATCCTGAAGTCCACTGCTCTGCAGAACAATTTTTCCATCCCCCCCTTTTTTTTTCCTAGTGGGTAAGGAACAGTCTTGAACTGTTTGAATCTCTTTTCCTTTGTATTTGAAGGTCTTTCTCCTGATGAGTTGCAGAATTTGTTTCTGAATTGAATTGTTAAATTTAGTCACTGGAGTTTGTGGCCTTTGGTTTTTTTCATGGAGGTGATCTATGAATTCTTTCCATTGGAATTTTCATTTTCTGTGTTCTGGGCAAGCTTTCTTCTATTATAGTCTTCATTGCAGTGAGCAAGTTTTTTAATTTTGTCATGTTCTTATGGGAGAATTCTCATCTGCAGTCTATCTTTGGGTTCAATGTGTTTTTGTTGCATAATGAACGAATTTTCTTTTATTGTTAATGTGTTTAGTTTCTGTGTATTTGAATTCCCAGACTCTTATCCTCTTTTTTTTTTTTTTGTTTTCTTTGGTAAGGCTTATCATTATAGATTCAAGTTTTTCTATTTTGCTGGTTATTTTTGTTGTTCAGGCCATAAATTCTCATCTCATAATTCTCATTTCTCTTTTAAATCACCTAGAAACAGTCTATTATGATTCCATGTTCTCCTTACATTCCACAAGGTCCTCTGTCATATCAAGTGTTGGATCTTTTGACTTTGTTTTTCGGTATTTGTTCAAAAATGTCTCAAATCATTTAGTAGATATGAAAGCCTTAGATCCTTCTAGCTGTCAGTGAGTTTGTTTTTGTGTTGTTTTACTGTATCTGTTGTTTATGTTCAAGCTTTTTGAGTACTTTCTGTTTATCTTTCTTCCCATTTTCCTCACTGCTCACCTTTGAGCCTTTACTCTTACTGTAGTTTCCTTGGGAGTGAGATCCCAAAGTGTCTCAAGCTCTTCCCATGATGATGCAGCATTTCATGGTACTCCAGCCTTATTCCCTGTCCCCAGTGACTTTGGGGTGGTTAGAATTGGCTGTATCAAGTTAGTGTGTTTTCCTCTCAGACTTAGTGGAGTATTGAACAGCCCCCCTATGCACAGTATCCTGTTCATCCTAGTGACCTATACTGGTGACCTGCCCCCTTCTTTCATTCTTCATTCCTTTTTCCTGGCACCGACAATTCAGAGCTTGCTTTTACTGGCATCAGTACTTCTGGGGCACAGCCCCCAGCAGGCTTTTTATTCCAAAAGAGCTATGACCAAGCTGACTTTCAAGGGACACTCTTGAAGTCTGGAACTGAAGTCTATAAAACACTGAAAAGGAATTCAGGGGTGAATTTTGATGTAAACCTATGTCATGTCCTTGGATCTTTTAGTGTAGCCTTTTTGTTGGTAACAAAAGAGGTGGTGGGGAAGTGAATTTCGGGTCAGTGAGAGTCAATTCCTTGTTTTGGGAGGGTGGTTTTTAACCTTCTTTTTGAGTCTTGGGTACCCCAGACCATGGAGACAACTGAAGCTGCTTTATATTTTTTGTTTTGAGTACATTGTGGGGTTGGAGAAAATAAGCTCCTGTGACTTGAGAGAGTACCTTAATTTTTATACTTTCTTTAAGAGCCCTTTATTGGATTTAATTTTTATTGCATTGAGATCAATAAATGACTTTGGTTGAGCAATAACTATTCATTAAGTGTCTACTTACCAGTGACTGTGCTAAACTCCGAGGATTTTGAATTGTAATTTGAAAAGAGAAACAAAAACAGTCCCTGTCTTCAAGGAGCTCATCATCTAATGGGGAAGACAACAGGCAAACAGATATGTGCAAGAAAAAAAGGGAAGTAATTAAAAGAGAAAGCACAAAAATTAAAAGGGGTTAGGAAAAAAGTCTTCCACTGGAAGATGGGATTTTCAGTGAGACCTGAATGAAGCCAAAAAAGACCAGAGATAAAAGATGAGGTTTGAGAACATTCTTGAGAACAATCAGAGGAAATGCTCAGAATTGAGAAATGGAGAGTCTAGGTCTACATAGAGCATCACTTGATCACTTGATTTTTCTCAGCAGTTCATTGATAACAATTCTAAAAGATTTATTTGTGGTGGAAAATGCCATCTACATCTAAAGGAAAAAACTGGAGTTTGAATGCAGAACCAAGCATTTTGTGTTCATTTTATAAAACTTTGTTATATGATGTTTTTCCTTTTTCTTATTTTTTTCTTTTAATTTCCTTTTAATTCTGATTCTTCTTTCACTACATGACTGATATGCATGATTGCCCATGCATAATCTATATCATGGGGAAGAGAGAAGGAAGGGAGGAGGGTAGAGACAATATAACTCAAAAGCTTACAAAAAGATGAATGTATCTTTGCAGGTATTTGAAAAAATAAAATAAAAATAACATTTAAAAAACACTAGAAATAGTGTCACTTCATTGAAGTGTAGGGAGGAGGGGGAGAAAGGTGTAAGAAGACCAAAAAGTTACAGGCTGTTTTGAAAACCCTTGAATGATAAGTTACAGAATTTTGTATTTGATCCTGAAGGCAATATGGAGTCACTGGGGGAGGGGAGAGAGAGAGAGAGAGAGAGAGAGAGAGAGAGAGAGAGAGAGAGAGAGAGAGAGAGAGGAGAGAGAGAGGCAGAGAGCATGACAGTCAGAGGGAGAAGCAGAGAAAGACTTTATTGGATTTGTACTTTAGAAAAATCATCTTGATGACTGAAATGTGGGATGAATTAGAGGAGGGAGACTAGAAACAGGCAGACACACTCCGGGAGCTATTGTAGTAGTATTAAGTGTGAGATTCCTGCACCGGGATGATTCTGGAGAAAAGAAGGAGCAATTAGGCAGGGAGAAAGTGGTGAACTATTTTGTCCAAGGTTATAGAGTAATAACAACAACAACAACAGCAACGATGATGATGATGATGATGATGATGATGATGATGATGATGATAATAATATCTATCTGTCATCTCATTGATCCTCACTACAAACTTGAGAGGTAGGTGGCATCATTTTCATTTTACAGGTAAGGAAACTAAGGTTAATAGAGTTTGAGTGGGGCAGTCAGGTGGCACAGGGGATAGAGCACTGGCCCTGAAGTCAGGAGGATTCAAATCCGGCCTCAGACTCTTAATAATTACCTACCTGTGTGACTTTGGGCAAGTCACTTAATCCCATTGCCTTGCAAAAAAAAACAACCCAAAAAATTGAGATTGAGTTAGCAGGATCCTACAGCTAGAGTTTGTGGCAGGTTTTGAACTTAGGTCCTCCTTACTCCATTCTCTACAGAACTTGCTAGTAGAGGCAAGATTTGAACATAAATCCTGAGACCTTGAAATTTAGTATTCTTTTCTACTTTCCACAATAAATGATTATTAAAAAAAGTAGAAATTTATCCTCCCAAATTGTTATACTGCAGAATGGAATGGATACAAAAGAGCCTTATAGCTGTAATTTTGCCAAATATAAAAGTATCTTGCCATTGATACTTTTTCTTTTTTTTAGGTTTTTGCAAGGCAATGGGGTTAAGTGGCTTACCCAAGGCCACACAGCTAGGTAATTATTAAGTGTCTGAATCAGAATTTGAACTCAGGTCCTCCTGACTCCAGGGCCGGTGCTCTATCCACTGCACCACCTGACTGCCCTGTTGATATTTTTTGATAGCTTTTTGTGAATGTCTCTCAAGCATGCTATAAGTTATTGGAAAGATGACACTAGGTTGCCTCCTCCTTTTGGGCCTCTTTGAGAGTCCTGTAATTCTGTGTACACAATAGACAGATACACTATGATAATGGAAAGGAAAAAAAAGATCAGCTCTAAAGACATATTTGCTATAGCAATGTGTATGATATAGCTGCCAATGACATGAAATAAAGTACTTCGTTGAAACTGTCATCTCAGTGACTTGTCTCCTTCTTACGAGTGCAGATTGAACCTCACTGTTGTATAATTTTCGCGTAAGAGTTATAGGCAAGAATTGTTATTGTCCATGTAGACCTGGAGTACCTATGTCTCTTTTTGGTGGGAAGGCACTGCTGAAAGTTTTACAAATATTGTCCCACTTCATCCCCACAACAACCCTGGGAGGAAAGTGCTGTTACTATCCATATTTTATAGTTGAGGAATTTGAGGCAGAGATTGGTGAAGTGACTTTCCCTGGGCTGAACAGGTAGTGTCTGAGCCTGAATTTAAACTCAATTCTTCTTGCTTCCAGGTCTGGGGCTCTATTGATTGTGCTGCTTAGATGCTTCAGGGCAAATAGAATAAGCCTTAAAATTTAAATGTCTGTGTATGTCTGCATTCATTCATTCATTTTTTTGTTTTTCTATATATTCCCTCTTATTTCCCTGTCTCTCATCTCCATTTCTGCAAATGTATTATCTCACTTAAGAGAATTTAATCTCCTTGGGGACAGGGACTGTTTCCTTTTTATCTCTGAGTCTTCAGTACCTGACATGGAGTAGGCACTTTATAAATACTACTCGATTTTTTTGTTGATGAAAGCTTTAGTACCATCCATCTAAGTCCATCTGTACATCCCTTAGAGATAATTGACTTCTTCCTCTGGGTATTTTGACATGTACTGGGTACCTTTGCAGTGCTAGGATGGTCCATCTGTCTGCCTCATTCTCACCACTCGATCAGTCAACTTATATTTCTGGTCACACATTTAATGATATTCCTTACAGCATGTTTTGCTTAGAAGTTATTGTTGAAAATGTGCCAGTGGACAAGCGGTATGTTGAGTGAGGTACATGGGGAGTAGGTTGACACCTCTTTCCCAGGGGCAGAGGCAGTATTGATTTGAATCTGGCTGGGAATTAGAAAGGGAAGGGGGTAGAAGAGAGATAACTAGGGAGTCCGATGAAGCCTAGCCAGGAACCTAGTTGGATGGTGTGAGACATGAAGGCATTCATCAGTCAGGGCTTCTGGAACCTTGGGGAGAGTCCTATAGGGATGCCAAGCTTCCAAAGTGTTCCCATTCTGCAGTTGCCCTTATTTTCCTCCTCAATTTTTGTTCCAGTCTTAGATCTCTTGTTAGGCTGTGTCCTCCATGAGAGTAAACCTATTTTGTTTGACTCTCTCCCCTACCAGTGTGCTCAGAACCTTGCACCCAGTGAATGGTCAGGTGAATGACATAAAAGAATTTTGGACCTTGGATTCAAATCCCAGCTTTAGCATCACCCATCCTCGTGGCCAGACTTGTCACTTTGTCTTTCTGATCCTTAGTTTTCTTCCTCTGTAAAATGGAGATAATCATCCTAAACTGTTTCAGTTTTCAAGAGTAAAGTGCTTGGTAAACTTTAGTGTCATAGTAGTATGTTATTATTAATTTAAGTAAATGCTAGTTTGGTCCATATTTTTAATTTAAAGCTTACATGACTATGTACTAGACTCAGTACTAGGCTTTAGGAATTCAGAGAAAAAAACAAAGCCATCTTTGCATTCTATAGGAATTCTGAGTATTAGAAATAATTTTTCAGAAATTTTCAATTATTATTATCATTATTATTATGTAAGTATTCTTAATGAACCTGTTATTCCCCTCTAGTCCAGCCTTCCCCTCCCCTCCCTAATAAGGTCATTGTTTTAAAAACCTTTTGATGTTTTTTATTTAAAATATTTCAAGTCACTGATAAGGTGATACTAATAATACTTGGTTTCTTCCTCCTAGAAGACCCCTACATTCTTGGGGTATGCCTTGATGGCTTTTGGTATTTAAATACACATTTGTGACTACTGTACACTTTAAACTTAATCCCTAATGGGAGTTGGTCCTATATCTTATAAAGATGAAATTTGGCATGTTGGGTTGGCAAACGTTGGTTAATTAGGGGCCACTTAAAAGTGGCTAATTTGAAGGAGAGGACATCTCCCTGAAGTCCTACATTCTGGATGAAAGGGGAAACTTGCCTCCAATTAAAGCATCAATGGAGATCAAAACACATCTAATTGACGAGATATAACAAACCCAGTTATACAGTTTACTGCCTACTGATAGGTCAGTGACTATGGAGATTAGCTTGTTAGCATGAGACTTTGAAAAAGACTGCAGGCATTCTCTATTGTTGAGTTAATGGACAATAAAGAACTTGGCCAGGAATCTACAAGACTGCAATAAATATGGTCGCCTTGCCCTTTTCTTTTTGTTGGGGACTTGCAAACCATGGTTATAGTTCCAACCTTTGAATGCCTAGGATTAATTGATTGATTGAAAAATCTTCTCTAGCCTTAGGTATGTAGACCCCTCTTTCTACATTTAGACTTCTTCCTTTCTCCCTCCCTCCTTCCCTTTCCCTCTCATTCTTCTCCCCCCCCCCACCCCCACCCCCATAGCTTCATAATGTTGTGAAACCCAGTGATGTTTTCCAATACCATCATCATTATGTCATTGCTCACATTATACCATAATGGTAGAAACTTTATTTCCACTTGGTTGTTACATGGTCAGAGACATTAGCCCCTGAGCATCAGTTGACTTGTGCCTTTTACATTCTTCCTTTGAGTCTCAGTGGCTCCCTATAATGTTGCCTTTTTTCTCCAAGTGTGAGTACAGAACCAGCCAATGCCATTAGAAAGATTTGCCAGCAGGTGACCATAACACTGATTTGGGGGCCTTTTTGCCAGTTTGGTTATGAAAAATTTAATGGATCATGATCCATCCCGGTCTGTGCAAACTCTTCCTATTTGATGCATTGTTTCTAGGAATAAGGTGAACCCTTAAGGTGAACATCCCTTGAACTTTGGAATTTTTATCTCCAAAATTGTGAAGTGCTCTACTAAGCCCACAATTTACTTTTAGCTCAAGGTATCTAATTGCTGACAGAGAAAGCAATTAAAAGTAACTGCAGAGTAAGAGGCCAACCTTTGTTAAACATGATTTTAAGATTGTTACAGAGCTTGGGGGGAGATGGGGGGAGGAGGGATGGTGACATGGTGTCTGGGCGGATGTTAACAACTGTAGCAGAGTGTTAATTAAGAATGATGTAATCTGCTGGGCAGAATTGTTAGCATTATATGTCTGCTTAACTGGACAGGGGCAAATCCCAACTCCAGCTTCATGGAAAGCTCCAGTAAATGACTATTGGAAAGATTAATGTTTTATTTTTTTTAATGTCTGCTCATGAGACAATTTAAAAATCCCAAAGTTTGAAATCTAGCCCAATGTAAACAGTGAGACTTCAGCTAATTTGCATATTTGCCATATTTTTCCACGGATGGCTGTGTGAACCTAATCTGTCATCGCCTGCTGCATTAGCTACAACAAACATTACATTTACATATCGATTTCTGATTTTGTTTTAATGTAAATAATCTGTAATTATAGTGCATTCAGGCTTCTGTTGATGGCAGTCTGTGTAACCCCATAAGTTCAGAAAGGAGGGTTACATGTTATGTGTCATAGCATTTCATTTTCAGTCTTGAGAAATTGAGGGTGCAATCAAATCATTGATGATCACAAAGGATTCCAAGGGGACAAAAGACAGACGAAAATCATCTCAGGCTGTTGCACCTCAGTAAGAAGATGGAATTTGTAAGATGGTGATAAAACCTGGCTGGAAATTCAGATTTTAATTACCATCTAAATTTTTCATACAATATTTGAAATGTACTGATTTGAAATGAACTCCTATTGTTGCCTATGTTTGCATGTTCATTAAAAACCAAATGGGAATGGATGCTTTAAAAAACCCAAACTTCTCAATTGATAATGGCTTGTTAAAAAAATACCTAGGAGCAAAAGAAGAAATTGCACACACAGCAGGAACAAAACAGAGAGTTAAGATACTGATATTGGTGTTAATACTTTTCCCATCTCCACCACAGACTGGAACCAAGATCTAGGATTTTCATATTTTAAAAAATCCTCAATTTTTCAATAGATACTCAAGAAAAGTAAATAATCATTTTAAAATTCCACTAGGTCCCATTTGTTCTAAAAAAAAAAAAAGATTTGTTTTGATCATTTTTGCTTACTTGTGTCACTAATCTAGCTACCAAAATAGTGCCAGGGGAGGAATAATAGAAGCAGAGCAGGATCAGAGGATTTAAAACTGATTCATTTCAAACCATCCAGTTTATGAAAGAAGCTACTGAGATCTAGAAGAGTCAAGGGGTAAGTCCAAGTTGACCCACAGACCATAAATTCTAGAATTAGTGTCTGAATCCAGGTCTTCTGGCTCCAAAGCCACATTTTTCCCTGACCTGTTTTTGAATCCAAGAGACCTCAGCTACCTGCAACTCTTCAGCATTACAAGGTACGTCCTCACAATGATCCTGCCATGTTGCCAGCACAAGAATTGTGATTTCCTTTTCTAAGTTGAAAAAAAAAAACAACTCAGCAAATGAATCTCAGAACTGGATCAAAAACCACAGATGAGAACCAGGCAGACCAAGATTCTGGACCACATTGCCTGCACTCAGGCCTCTGTGCTGTGTTGTCTGACATCAAGAGCTCATATCTCTATAGAGTGTTTTTACACTTTACAAAGAACTGTCCTGTAGCATGGTCCTAGGGAGCTAAGGGCCACAAATATTATCACTGTCAGTTTTTACAGATCTACAGATCGGAAGCATGGCTCTGGGGTGAAGGGACTTTCCCCAGGTTTCAGAGCCAGTAAGCATCAGAGCAGGGCCCAGTGTCCGTGTACCCTGGCTGACAAGTCCAGCTTTACAAAATCAAGTAAAGGCAGGCAGTATTTTTTTTAAAGCACCTAATATGTTCCAGAAACTATGCTAAGACCTTTGAGTACAAAGAAAGGCCAAACCACATCCAAATCCAGTCCTGCTCTCCAGGAGCCTAATGAGGATACAACTTGCAAATAACTAAATAAGCAATGCCTGTGTGTGTGTGTGTGTGTGTGTGTGTGTGTGTGTGTGTGTAACACACACATGTATAGTGTAGACTGGAGGTATACAACTGAGGGAAGGCAGTTTTGTTAAGTGAGATGGAGAAAGTGGAAACCAAGAGGCAGAAATGAGGGAGAGACTTCCAGGCATGGGGGACAGCTTGGGAAACTGTTTGGAGAATCACGTGCAAGGAGCAGGAGGCAGGCCAGAGTCACTGGATTGAAGAGTATGTGTGGAGGGAAGTGGAGTGCAAAGAACTCTAAAGATGGGGGAGACACAGATCATGACAGGCTTTCGATGGCAAGCAGAGGATTTTATATTTGATTATGGATGTTATGGGGAGGGGGATAACAGGGGCAGAGCTAAATTTTTTGCATGATCAGTTTCTTTGTCAGTCTGGTACCTAAATATAACCACAGTGGGAATGATCCATTGTTGAAGCTTGGCATGAAAAGCTTGACGATAGAAAAATGGGGCAAAGGTTTATGATAGGTAAGTTGTCCAGCAGGTCCATATATTGAAACAATAGGGCTGATGTATTTGTTAGAAGAATTTAATTTTATTTTGGTCTCATGTACTCATTTTACAAAGTTTAAATTTTCCTTAGCATTTAATCAGTATTTGTGTATAATCTGTAATGGTGAATACTTTCTCAAGTTTCTTCCCCAGGATTTTCACATGAGGGTGAGAATTTAAACTTATAATACCTTGCTATCCATGGAAAATACATGTAAAAGCAGAAACAGCTCTTGATTTAGAAGGAATAGAAAGGTCTCGAATCCTAGTTTTCACCTTCTTTACCGTGAGTGATCTTTACCTTTTGATATTGATTAGACTATTGAGACAGGTTAACTTGACCTTACATCCATAAGTTTGTCACCATAAAAATACCATAATGATGCTCTGCCTGGGCATTAATTACTGTAATGCTGTGGTGCCTCAATGACATGGGAAAAGCCTCCATCTAAAAGGCCAAGTTCTCTAATTATATCTAGACCAACACCAGAAGTCCTGTTTCCTATAATATTAGGCCTCTGGGTTAAGAGGGTAATAGGAGAGGCAGTGAGAAGGATGTCTTTTGATAAGATGGTTATCAGCATAATGTGTGTGTCATCTCCTTATTCACTTGGCATCATAGTCTTGAAAGACATAACCAATCAGTCACTTCCCACAACTTTTCAGTTTTGCTATCAAGGTCAAGGTGACCTTTTAAAAATTCTCACTGTGACTTCCTCCTTTCTTCACTCCGATTCTTCTCTTAAATAGGCTGTTCTGTGGTTTCAGTGAAATCACTACTTTTCTTTCCCATTGTCTAACTGTATGGTGAGAAACTCTGGTTGCCTATAGCCTGAATGGTTTACTCAGGCAGATAGCCAGTAGGTTTTAGTATCTCCATATAGCTTGTTTTGAGAAATTGATGGTATTTTCCCCTAACCTAAACATATAATATGCTTAGGAGCAAATGGTCTCCCTAGAGAACAAAAATCTCCCTGGTTTTCCTTATGCCCTCTGTCCTTCATATTTTAGTCATCAAAGCCCCAGTATAGAGCAGCATGATAAAATTTGACTCAGTGATGAAAGGTGATCAGCAGTATCTTTAGCTTCTTTAGATTATACACATATACATATATATTAGTTTATGTTCACAAGAGTGTAAATTAACGCACTCCTCCTGATTTCAGCCCAGATTCTTTCATGAGACTGATAAAGCCTACCCTTCTGGGAGCTTATTTTCCTTCCTTCAGGCTCCCCTTCAGTCCATCCTTATTTTTTTTCCAGTGAATATTTATTGAGTGCCTACTGAGTACAAGGCATAAACCTGAAAGATAATTTAAATCATCTGAAGCTTAAATAGCAAATGAAATGAATTGAGAATCATTAGAAATTAGATGTTTGCCAATCACCTTCCGTGATCTTGCTAAAATGTTAAAAATTAATTTGGAACATACCTTTCAACCAACGAATCCAATCTTCATTGTAAAAAAATGATCAGAGAGAGAAACTTGTGGTCCAGTCAAATAGGAAGGGAATGGGCTAGGCAGTCTACCCAGGATCTTACTCTACCTCAGCTGTTATCATTTGATTGTCTGCAAACACTGAACTTTTGGAAAAAGAATTCATATCCTTGTTCCTTCAAAGTATTTAGATTAAGGTGCTTGGGGTAAGGTAGTGGAAGAAAAGATGATTTGCTGATGTGCAAAGAATTTTGTAGCACTTGTTATTCTGAAGTGAGATGATTTATTCTGAATGGAAAGTGTGGGGTGGCTAGGTGGCACAGTGGATAGAGCACTAGCCCTGAAGTCAGGAGTACCTGAGTTCAAATCCAGTCTCAGAGACTTAATAATTAGGGCAAGCCACTTAACCCCACTGCCTTTCAAAAAACAAAACTAAAATAAATGAATGGAGGAAAGTGTTTAACACAATTCTTTGTTCAGCCCCTTATTTTACAAGTGGAAGGAAGGAAAACTGAGGCCTTATAGAAGTCAAAATACTTGCCCAAGATCAAGTATGTGCCAACTACAGTTCAGTGAAAAAGCATTCAGACCCAAGATTCTTTGCAGTGCACCATGCTGCCACATTCTTCATATTAATGGGATGGACTTCACCTGGGGGAAAATTCTTTTCATTCATAATCACATTTCCATTATAAACTTTATATTTGGCATGATATACATATATATATATATATATATATATATATATATATATATACATACATACATACATACACATACATATCACTCTTGATATTTTTCCTCCAATTTTTATTCTTCTCTACATTAGAAGCAGTGATTTCATCATGAGTCTTTATGAGTCTATCTGTTAGATAGAAGATTTTCCATACCAAAGGTAGATGGGATTCATGAGCTTTTGAAAAAGACAATTCATCTTCACATAGGAGAGCAGGACCAAATAAATGCCTTTTTCAGTAGCTCTGAATTTCAAGGCACTAAATAATTTACCAGTATGGTTTCATTTGCTCCTCACAAAACCCTCTTATTATTCCAGTTGAAAAAAACTGAAACTGAGTAAGGTTAAGTGACTTGTCCCAAGACACACAGGTACCTGAGGTCAGATTTCAATTCAGGTCTTTCTGACTCTAGTCCTCTATCCACTGTGCCAATGAGCTGGCCTTCAGCTGCTCTCTGTTGACCTAGACCAGTCCTTGTATAAGTTTATCCCCAGACTCCCTGTAGGAACCTTCATGACAACACAAAGGATCAGAGGTGGACATCAGTGTAAAGAATTAAATAAATCATCAAATACCCAGGGGTTGCAGATGCTAGGTTAAGTCTTAAAGAATGTTCATTAACAAATTTCATTTCTCAGATACATCCTTAGATACTGTTTTGTTCCCTGCTCATTTTATGTTATATGCCCTTGATGATGATGTTTGTCCTTCAATCTCAAAGAAAACTATGACTTTAGGGAGGTGATACTATGACAAACACATGAAATAAATTTGAGTGAGAGGGGGCTGTGTTAAGTCACCAACCTCACTTTCTCCTCTGGAACCATCTGGGTCCAATGACCAGATATGAATCAGGATGACTGGAGATGGCCCTGGATGCGAGGCAGTCGGGTTTAAGTGACTTGTCCAAGGTCTCACAGTAGGTATCAGAGATCAGATTTGAACTCAGGTGCTCCTGACTGCAGGACCAGTGCTCTATCCATTGCACCATCTTGCTCCCTAACTAGGTGTGCAGTAGAAAGAGTTCCATGCCTGGAGTCAGGAAGATAATCTTCCTGAGTTCAAATCTGACCACCAATACTAGTTATGTGACCCTGAACAAATCACTTAACCCTGTATCCCTTTACTAGACAACTAAATGCAGGAACTGAATTTTATCTCTAATGCCGAACAAATCATAAAGATGTTCTTTTATCCTCTTTTGATGGACTTTTAAAAAAGACTACTTCTCTAAACTGCTTAGCGTTTCAAAACTTTTTGTCTCTCCTAGAGCCTAACCTCCTTTACTGCTGATATCTTTGCCTCCTTCTTTGAGAAAATCATGAGTGCCATCATTTTGGCTGCTGAATATCTCAAAAATCCCAGTCTCTCTTTCTTTACTTTATTCTCTGAGAAAGAGATGACCCTTCTCTGAAAACCAACACCTTTACTTCTGTCCATAATCCCATCTTCTTTCCCCTCCCAAAACTTGTACCATAATTCCTTCTCTTTGATGCATAATCCTTCCCTATCTACTGGCTTCTTCTCTTCTGACAAAAAAACATCTCTCTCTCTTTTCCATCCTAACAAACCTTTTCTTTATTCTGCTGTTCCTTTAAGATTTGTTTTAAAGCTTTCTTTTAGGGTTAAATTCCAACTTGCTGCACCTATCTTTTTTTTCCTAGTAAGATTTTATTTATTTTGAATTTTACAATTTTCCCCCTAATCTTGCTTCCCTACCCCCACCCACCACAGAAGGCAGTCTGTTAGTCTTTACATTGTTTCCATGGTATACATTGGTCTAAGTTGAATGTGATGAGAGAGAAATCATATCCTTAAGGAAGAAAAAAAGCATAAGAGATAGCAAAATTACATAATAAGATAATGGTTTTTTTTTTAATTAAAGGTAATTAGTCTTTGGTCTTTGTTCAAACTCCATAATTCTTTCTCTGGATACAGATAGTATTCTCCATCGCAGATACCCCAAAATTGTGCCTGATTGTTTCACTGATGGAATGAGCAAGTCCATGAAGGTTTATCATCACCCCCATGTTGCTGTTAGGCTGTACAGTGTTCTCCAGTAACATTTCTCTCTCCTGCTTCTCTTCCTACCTGTCTAACTGCCCTTGACTCACTGGAGCTTCATCCTTCTTTATATTAGCCTCCCTCAAAATCATCAGAGGACCTTACATCCTCAGCTACCTGCTAAGCTTCTTTTCCTGATGACCCATTGGCATCTTAAATTTAGTATGATCCAAACCAAACTCATTGTGTTCTCCATGTCCTTCTCCACACTTCCTGTTTTTTGTTGAGAACGTCACGATTTTCCTATTGACTCAGGTTTATCTCTTCAGAGTCTTAAGAGACAGCATGGTGGACACAGGAAGAGAGCCATGGATTTAAGATGCTTCAAATGCTTTCAACTTCTATGAATTTGGGCAAATGACAGTCCCTCTTTAGTCCCTCTCACTTTTCTTAGCCATAAAGTGAGGGGCTGGCATTGATGGCAGGCATGACACAGGTGGTCCTAGTATCCTTGACTCTTCCCTCTTTCTTCTTTCTCATCTCCAGCCAGTTACCAAATCTTGTTCATTCTTTCACAGCTTCTTTCTTCTCATCAACTTCCCCTCCATTCACATAATGTCAAGACCTCTTCTCTGAAAGGCTTTTAAGTAGCCTCTAGGTTCTACTAACAAGGCCTTATCTTGTCCTTCATTTGTTTTTCTAACAAACATTTATTAAACACTTTTTAGGATCTGTGCTAGGTGCTGGAAAAATATAGTTAAAAATGAATATGTTTCTTCAAAGAGTGTGTGTTCTTCAGCACTCTGCTTGGTCTGCAGGAAGTACTTTTACAGGTTGTTGATTGATTACTTGGATAGGGAGTGGGGGAGGACAAGTTGTAGAAAGCTATGTAAAATAACTTTTACCAGATTGTTCACCACCATGAGAGGGGGGAGGGAGGACGGATGGTAGAAAAATGTATAACTCCAACTTGCAAATGGACCAATGTTGAATCTACTCTGCATGTAGTTGGGAAAATGAAATAAAATATCATTTGAAAAATATGTAAAATAGAAAGTAATTTGTCTGGAGGACAGACAAATCACTGAGACTGTCAGAAAAGACTTCATTGTAGAAGTTGACATTTGAGCTGCCCTGGAAAGCATGAGATTCTAAGAGGTGGGAAGAGTAGTAACCTTGCCTTCTCACATTTTGAGGTGCTCTTCAAAAGGTAGCTTGCTGTTCTTCCTCCATGGCCTTCCATTGACATGCCTTTTCAAATTCCATCCCCTGTGTCTGCTCCACCCCACCTCAAAGACTCTCCAGAACTCTCCTTGGAGCTCAGCTCACACACCTACCCAGAACCCTGAAAGTTGCTTTATTTATGTTTGTGCTATAATTTTGTGTGTATATATTGCAGCAACTAGCTTGTGCAGTGGTTAGAGTACTGGCCCTGAAGTCAGGAGAACCTGTGTGACCTTGGGCAAGTCACTTAACCCCAACTGCCCTGCCAAAAAAAAAGTAAAAAATAGCATCTTCAGGGTCATGGAAACGAAAAGTCAAGTTTTTTATTTTGGTTTTACAAAGTTAAAAGTATAGTTAGATATTAATTATGGGCATTCATTGCATTTTCCTCCCAATTGAATGTATTGTGCTGTTGAATGAAGAATTTTTAATTTTTGTCTTTGTATCCCCAGTAAAAAAATTATCTGTTTAGCTTTGAAAGCTTGGCCCTTTCCTAAACCTTTCTAGTCTTTTTATGATTTGACTTTTTTCCACCTGTGTTCTAGCTACACTGGCCTTCTTATTGTTCCTCCTGGAAGACCTTCCATCACTGACTCCCTGCCTTTGTCCTGACTGTCCCCCATTCCTACTCACCTCTTCCTCTTGGCTTCCTTGGGGACTCATCTCTTCACCCAGCATGTCTGCTGACTTGGACCCTTTGCTTCCTACTTGAAGCTCTGAATGTGAAATCTTTGAGAGATTGAATTGAATCCTCTTGATATTCTCACAGGACATGAAGCTAGAAGACAAAAAAGTGACAGCTAAATGAAAATATAGCTCTTTTGGCTCACTGTCTTTAGAGAGGCTGAAACTACTATTGATAAGTAGAAATAGTGGACTAGGCTTGCTTCCTATGTAGTACAAATAGAGATATATTTTTTTTGCAAGGCAAGTGGGGTTAAGTGGCTTACCCAAGGCCACACAGCTAGGTAATTATTAAGTGTCTGAGACCGGATTTGAACCCAGGTACTCCTGACTCCAGGGCCAGTGCTTTATCCACTGCGCCACCTAGCTGCCCCAAATAGAGATATTTTTAAACCAGCTAACATTTCTATAGAACTTTGGAAATTGTAAAGTGCTTTTCATATGTTTTCTCTTTTGGGCTTTATGACAAACCCAAGAAGTGGATACTATTATTAGCATTCCCATTTTACAGAGGAGGAAACAAAGGTTTGGAGAAGTTAAGGAATCACATGGCTTAGAAGCATCAGAGGAAGACCTTTAACCCACATCTTCCTGACTCCAGATTCAGTGCTAGGGAAGTTCACTAGGGAAGAAAGAGGGAAGGGAAGGGAAAGGTTAAGAAGGAAGGGAGGGAGGAAAGAAGGAAGGAAGAAAAAAAGGGAAGTGAATACAAGGAAAGAGAGAGCAAATAGAGACTAGAACAGTTGTCCTGAGAACGCCACAGAACAGCTACAAAAGCATAAGCCATAGCGCACAGGTTCTGGGCATAGGATCATGGAGAACTTCCTAAGTTCAAATCCAGCTTCAGGCAGTCCTGTTCTTTTGACTCCAAGACCAGTGCTCTATCCACTGTACCACGTAGAAGGGGTTAGGATTCTGGAGCTCCATCCACTACACCAGGTAGGCACATGTTTTTGTATTAAATTTTGCAAAAGAGATGAAGACACTTACTCAAGGTCAAGCCTGTGAAATAAGTTGGTTAGACAAAATGATCTCAGACACTACTTGTATTTATATGTTCTGTGAGCCTATGAACTCAGTTTCCTTACTCTGCTAATCTCTGTAGTCTTTGGACTTACATTTAGGCTCAATTTTGGTGTTTGCCAATTCTTTTAGTCAAGTCCAAACCTGATAAGAGCTGCTCAGTTATATTTATTACCTCCTATTACCTGGCAGTTCGGAGCTTATTGATTGCTTAATTGCATTCCCACTGACTTCCATTTATTGATTGATTCACCTGTCTCTTTTATTTAGAGGTTTGATATAACAAGAAAGAGGTATTTCCTTTTCTAGTGGAGGGGAAGAAGAAAGGAAAGGACACATGGCGTACTGTTGTGACATAAGAAAGAGGACATACCAATAAAAATTAATGGGGGGAAAAAAGGATCAAGTTTGAGATCTGACTCAGATGCTCTGTAGCTATTGTAATGGAGCAAGTGTGACCCAGGTGGTAAGATCAAACAGAGAAAGAAAACTGTAGATATTATCACTAATGTGTATACATGTAAAACTATTGAATAAAATATTCACAAAGCATTTAGAAAAGATTATTCTTTATTACCAGAGTAGAATTTATACTAGGAATACCAGGATATAGTTCATTACTAGAAAACCTTAAACATAATTTATTTTTATTATTATTTACCATATTAATAACAGTTTTAAAAATCACATGATTATATTAATATATTCAGGAAGAACAAAAAAGTCTTTGGCAAACTACAGCTTTCATTTCTATTGAATATATGGACCTTTCAGAGAATTGTAGTTTCATTGATATTTTTTAGATTTGTCCATGCACATGAGCATGTACTTGCCTCTCTCTCTCTCTCTCTCTCTCTCTCTCTCACACACACACATACACACACACACACACACACACACACACACATACTCCACATTCTAATGATGCATCTAAGAAACATTCATAGGTAGGAGGTGATAGAGTCAGCTGATGAGATCAGGACTTTTTGGCTTAAAAACTTTTCTCAGTTCTACTATCTTCTCTTTAATATGATAAACAGAATTTATTTAAGTACAAGAACTACCTGTTATTTGGTACTGGAGAAATACTAAAATCCATTTGATTAAGATCTGAAGTGAAGAAAAATGTCTGTGGCCATTACTATCATTTGATACAGTTTTGGAAATGTGCATTGTAGCAGTAAAACAAGAAGAAATTGGGGGAATAAATAAGGCAAATAGGAGGCAGAATATCTCTGTTTGTAGATGATTTGATGATTTATTTAAATCATAGAGATTCAACAAAAGAATTAATCAAAATAATTGGCAGCTTAAATCAACAAAGGTCTATCAAGAATTTCTTCTGTCCCAGCCACTGGGCTGAAGTAAGGTTACAAGGACAAGAAACAATTCTAGCACACTCAGTACTACATTGGGGAAAGGGGCAGGGAGGAGAAGCAACATGTACATCTAAGTGTTTAATCAAAGTGGTTTCATTAATTTTGTCTTTCTTATATAAGTTTATTCAAATTAGATAAAGCTTAATTATAAGGTAGTGGAGAGTAATAGCAATTGGGGACTGGGAGAGGTGAAAAAAGATGCTTAAGCAGAGCTTTGTTTGATATGAGGTATTTTAAGAGGCAGAGAAGAGGAGGGAATATCCATCCAGGCCTGAGAGATAGCCAAACAGAGACAGAAAATAAGAATGCCATTGAACCAGGGGTAGGAATTGGCTCTATGAATTCAGTGGCATGTGGAACCCTGGGGGTGAGGACATACTCCACCAATGCAGCTTATAGTGTCTTAGAGGGTTTACAGAGAGAGGGGGGGCCTTTATTTCTGTAAAAAGTTTTGTATAGTATGATTCATATAGTTCCTGGTTATGTCTTGGCAGGCAGATTCCCAAATATTTGATACATTTTATAGTTAATTTAAATGAAATTTAATTTCCTATTTTCTCTATTTCTTCTTGCTATCTTTCATTGGTAATATACAGAAATGATAATGATTTTTGTGGATTTATTTTCTATGCAGCTTCTTTGCCAAAACTAAATTTTTAGTTGATTGTTTAGGGTTCCCATAGATAACCAGTATCATAAATCACTGGTTTCATTTTCTCTTTATATGTGTCCTTTTTAGTATTTAGCATAAGGCCTGACACATAGTAGGTACTTAATATTTATTAACTGATAATCTCTTTCTTCCTCCATCAAATAGTATTGGGAAAATGAACGTTCTTATTGGAAAGGCACCTAGTTTATTCCTAGTATATATAATTAGGATGCTTAGTTTTAGAAAAAATACTATTCAAATTTAGGGAAGGCCTATTTATTCCTGTGGTTTCTATTATTTTTAATGGTTAGTGAGATCCTGTTCTTTATTATCCAAGAAGACCAAAATGACATCACTATATTTGAGACAAATTACAGTGCATCTGACTGTGACTGATCAGACTGATATGATCTCAGAATGCTCTGCCACAGGTTGGGCACAAATACCCCTTGAAACCTAGACAAATTAACCAAAAAAATAAACAATAATGAACAGAATTTCTGTAAGGTTGGTTATCAAAGATCTCTGGTGATTACTGAATGAGAATAAAAAGAACTGTTTATGTATCTATCTCAGTAATACATGACCTCTTTACAAAAAAGGGATCATGAATTTGAGCTTAAGAAACTCATTAACAAATTCAGAAAAAAACATAAATATCAAATAACTTTAACCAAAATGCAATAAAAATTATATTCATTTAAAGGTTTCTGAATGTGAAATCATTGAGAGATTGAATTGAATCCCTCTTGACATTCTCATAGGAAACGAAGCTAGAAGACAAAAAAGTGGCAGCTAAATGAAAATATAACTCATTTGACTCACCAATACTCTATATTAAATTCCCTTTGGGTAGAGTCTTATAGGACTTGGAGTCAGAAAGGCCTGAATTCAAATCCTGCCTCAGATAGTTAATAGTTGTCAGACTTTGAAAAAGTCACTTAACCTCTTTCATCCTAGCATGTAAAAAGAGGATAATGATAATATCTAGCTCACAGAATTGTTGTGAAAATCAAATTAGATGATGTACGTAAAGTGCTTTATAAATAAAATGCTATATAAATACTGCCCCTCTTCTCTTTCTCTCATTCAGATCCCAATCACAGGTTCTTACCTTTTCTTTATTTTTAAAACTTCCAATTCCTACATCCCACCATAACCTCTCTCATCCCTTTCCCATCCCATTTCCTCCTATTTCCTTATTAATTTGTGTATTCTTCTATATTTAACTTTTTGTTCAAGTCCTACTTTCCTTTCACTAGTTTGGTTGAAAGTGAAGTTCAGGTGTTGCCAGCTCTCCCATCCCTAGTTTTTATAGTTTTTTAATTGTGTACCCGGATTATGTGAGAAATGTTCTATTCTTCCCCTCTCCCTTTATTCCCCAATGTTGTTTTTTTTATCTCCATTCCTCTTTTAAGATAATCAAAACATAATAAAACTACACCTCGGTCCTCTATTTTATTTGTCCCCCTGTGATCCTTGTTGTCAGTAGGCTTTTACAGGGGCACTTATGTCATTTTTTCTTATTATTGTCATCCTTATTAGGTTCCTTTGGATTTCATGTGCACATTTAACTTTTTTATATTTCTTCTTTATGATTATGCTCAGTTTTGCTGGATAAATTATTGATTGTAAACCCTTTTGCCTTTTGGAATGTTATATTCCAAGAATCAAACATTTTATAATCATAGCTGTTAAATTTTATGTGATCCTGGTTGTGTGACTCTTCTTTACTTGAACTCTTTCTTTTTGGCTACTTATTTTTGCTGATGTAGAAGTTGTGTATTTTATCTGTAGCATTCTTGGGAATTTATACTTTGAGATTTCTTTTTGGAGGTGACCAATGAATTCTTTCTATTTTTATTTTGCCTTCTATCTTGGAGATCTGGTTAGTTTTCTTTAATAATTTCTTATAATAATTTCTTTTGGTCATGACTTTCTGGAAAATCTACTACTTCTTAAATCATCTGCCCATGATCTGTTTTCTAGGCTAGTTGCTTTTGATATGAGATAACTAATGTTTTCCCACTTTTTCCTTTTCTATTGACTTTAGTTTAATATTTTTGTTGTCTGTGGAGTTATTAACTTCCGTTTCACCCATTCTAATTTTTAAGGACTCTGTTACTTAAAACTTAGGTGAGGTTTTATACCTTTTATACTAGTATGCTGCCAATTTTTCCCAATTCTTTCCTTTAGCATTCATTAATTAAATAGTTTTTAATTTTGTTTTGTTTTTTAAAGCATTGCTCTCTCCAAGCAGTTTTAGTTTTACCTTGTGTATAGGATGTGTTTTTCTTTGAGGTATTGCTTGTAAATATTTAAAGAGGATTTTATGTGTTGCCTCTTCTGGACTTGTGTCTTTGGCATTCTAGCATCATAATAATTTTTATTGATGAGGATATTTGCTTTTTGGCATACTTATTTTTTCTGTCTTGCTTTCTGGAACTTTGTTAGGATCAGGCTTTGAAAACTTTAGGACCAAGCTGGAAAGGGACTGGGCCTTTTTCGGTGCTGCTTTTAATTCTGTTAGATTTTGTGACTGCTCTCTCTGGATACTGGGTTTATGTTCTTTAAGGATCTTAGTCCCATCTTATTTTGGAGTCCTAAATTTGGGTGGCCCCAAATAATCTGATTTATTGTAAAGTTTGATCATTGCTCTCCTGATCTGAACTTTGCAAATTGTCGATCCATTTCAGTCAGGGTGGCACCACTGTAAGTTAGCTTCTGGTTTACATTCTCTCAGACTCCACTGGGCCTCATCCTCTGCCAGTGCTCCACCTTGGTCTGACCTCCCCACCCTTTTAATTTAGCCTTAGGTCTCAGACCTGACTTAATGTTGAATCTAGTAATTGTCTTTCATAAGTGAAGAGGAGCATGCCATCATATGCATGTTGGTATGACTTTCATACTATATTTATTCTACTGAGGGGAATAATGTGAAAGACATCCTTCTAACTGCCTTTTCCACAACCATTTCACCCCTTGATCTGATTTGAGAGGAAACAAGACTTCTGATGATGTTTGGATGCTGTGGGAGTCCTTTGCCTTATGGATATGCTTCCCTTCCATATCAGTGAGGTATCCCAGCTCTACAAGGAAAGAATATGATTTCTAATGACAACATGGTATATCTGGACCTGTCTCTTGATAGTCTGATTGTCAGTTTAGCCTTCCCTTTCTCACTTGCTACCATATTCTTCTCCCAGAACCCAAAGACTTCTGGGAATAATGCCACCGATTATTAATGGGCATCGTTAATGGTCGGAATTAGGATGGGATCTTATTGCCTTCAAACCTCCAACCAAGACAGACCAGAGCAAAAGCATTTGTTAAAAATGTTCTCATTAATAAAGAACAGAAGTTAGAGGTTCAGAGATGCCCCATCTGAGATCCTTATGTAGGATTAGAGCTGGTTTGCTACTGCTCGTGTTTTACTCTTGCCCCTTGCTCAGTACATAGCCTCAGTCCTTGGTTTGCAGTAGCTCCTTAGATGCAGATCTCCTCTAGGACACTCTGCTTCTGTGACCCAACCCTGGTCCATACTATACAGCTGCCCCAGGTCAGCACAGGGTCAGTCCCTATCTTAATGGATCTGCTGACCTTATAGAATATATCTTCAGCCTCTAAATTCTTACCCAAACTAGAAGTTCTCTGTGCCCACAGATTTTTGTCCATCTCCCTATGCTGACCAAGGCTGGAAAAATGGCTCTAGTGCTTTTCCTGAGTGTTTGCTGGAGTTGTTGTTTGAGAGACCTGGGTTGTCCTGCTTTCCTCAATTCTACCATCTCTACTGGTCTGGTTTTTTAATTTAAAAAAAAAATTAAACTACACAAATCCTTCACCACTGATGCCACTGCTAGGATACATATATATCAAATGCAAATTTATTTACAATTGTACAGAAATATTTATAGCAGCACTCTTGTAGTAAATAATTAGAAAAAAGTGAATATGGATCAACTAGAGAATGACAAAGAAAAATTTTGACAAATGAATATAATTGAATATCATTTTATCATAAATTAAAAAAAAAGAATTCAGAGAAATTTGAGAACACTTGAATGAAGTGATGGCACATAGAGTAGGCACAACCAGGAGAATAATCTGTACCATGAGCATACTAATAGGAAAACATATATGGAAAGGTTTTAGAATTGATCAATGCAATTACCATTTATACCTTCAAGAAATCCATATTGAAGCATACCCTCCTTCCTGTCTCTTAGTAGAGGAATGGTGGACTTTTAAGTGCAGAATAAGTCATATGTCATCAGATCAAGCCAGTGTGTTGATTTATTTTGCTTGGCTTATGTTACAAAAGGAAGGTTCATTCTGTGGGTCATGTGAAGGGAGCAGAGGGGGAAAGATTGTAAAATAAGAACATATTAATAAAATATTTTCAACAATGCCAAATAGCCCTAAATCACAAAGTAAATGTGACTTCTCATCATTTCTTCCTCTTTACCATTCTTCACCCCAGATATTTTGCATGTAAATACCACCCCCTCCCTCATTCATGCCAAACTTGCTTCCTTCTTTCATGTTGATACCATATTTACCATCACTTCCCAAGCATATTCTCCTGGTCAGAGATTAACAAAGAAAGGAAGGATTCCTTAAGTATGGAGATATACAGGGCATTTTTCACATACAATGAAGAAAGTATATGCTTGAAGGGTTTGGGCAACAGCCCAGAGTCATTTTTATGTATGGTAAATATTTTTGACAGTGTGTTGGAATATGAATGTGAAAAATTTCATTTAAAATCTCTCCCTTCTAGACTCTAGCTCAGGTTCCACCTCCTTCATAAAACATGTTCCAACTTTTCTCCTAGGGGAAAGGGATCTCACTTTGCTCTCGATTCTCATTTAATTGTCCCTGAACTTGTCTTTTAGATTTAGTTTACTCTTTTAATAGTTATGTTGCCTCGGGCAAATCTTGTAACTTTTCTGAGCCTTATTTCCTCATCTGTAAAATGGGACTAATTATACTCCCATCAGCTCCCTCATATGGTTGTTGTAAATTTTAGAGTGTGATGTCATTGGAAGCTGGCATTATTATTGTTAACTCGATGCTATGTATTGGTAAGATACAATATTTTCTTTCTTTTCTTCTACCCCCTTCTCACAAGATCGGTCCAGAGTTGTGCTTTGTATTTGCCTTTGAATTTAAGTTGGACTTGTCACTTCTAGTGTTCTTGCCCATCCGAGCCATTGGTGGATAAATATTGGTGCTAATGAAAAAGGAGACAGCATCCAGCACTCTATATTAAAATTTTCTTCTGTAGGTCAAATCTTTCTAGCCAAGCGTCTCTGTCCCTTTTGGTAAAGAAAGAGTTAACGGGTTAGCTCCCCTTGGTCATCCTCAGCATGGCTTCTTGCCTCTCAGAACTGCCAAGATGCTCACATTGTGCCTGGACATGTCGCAGTCGAGGTTAGGGTCCTCCTGAGGCTTCGGGAGCGCGCTGTGCAGCAAGCTTGAACATGCTTGTCCCTGATTTCCTTGTTTTTCTTTCAACCCTTTCAGTGCCCTGCAGGAGTCATTAAATCAGAACTTCATGCTGATTGTCACCCATCGAGAAGTCCAGCGGGAGTACAGCTTGAACTTCTCGGGAAGCAGTACCATCCAGGAGGTGAGTTCTGTCTCACAGCTGAGGAAGAGAAGGAGCTCATTAGAGCTCAGGTTGACCCTGTTAAAGAGGGCTTCTCTCTTCTGGCTGGAAGCTCTCTTTATGTTTCATTACTGGGCTCTTAATTTTAATTAACTAGAGCATCAAAGATTACTGTAGATAAACTAAATGACCTGACCTTCTAAGAATAGATGGGAGCTCTTGATAATTCTTAAAATACTCCATTTAATGTTAGGGAAAAGACAATTGCCTAAATAGAACATTTTATAATTTAATAGTGAGGAAATAGTAGAAATATCCATCAGAAGAGTTGAAAGAAAAGTCATTTGTTGATAGGATATATTTTAGAGAATCTCTTCTGCCTCACATTTGGCTTACTCAACATACCATTGAAGGGACAAAGGAAAAGGGTGCCGATGTTGTAAAGGCATGGTATCATTTCCAGCTCCAAAATGGCCAACCAGAGCCACTCTTAGAGAACCCTCCCTTGCTGAGTGTGCCCATGAACTTACCTTGCTGGGCCACATGGTGTTTTGTCAGTGGGCAAGTGACCAATGTCTAGCAGAGGATTCCAGATTGGAAGAGACAGGCCACATTGCTATAGCTTTTTAGGGGTTTCAACTTTCTAGACCACGATCAGACTTTTAACCTTGGGTAATTTTCCAGACCAAATAATTCGCAAGGTGGGAGTTGTAAGGAATGCTTTGTGTCAAGCCTCAGTGAACTGCTGGTGGTATAGCAGATGATGAACACCAAGAACAAAGCTGTTGCTAAGGATTACCTGATTCCTCCCCCACCCCCCTGAGATCTATTGGCTATTTTATGCAAGAAACTAAAGTTGGAATGCCATTTGAGTCATTTTACTTGTTCTGGGTGACCAGGTTTCAACCCGAGAAATGGGTAGAAGTAGATCTGGCTGTTTTAAAATTTATTTGTATAATTTCTTTATGTATTTTAAACAAATTATATGGACAAGTAAATTTAAATATTGATAACTTTAATCAATTATTAACAGTGCTTCAGTCTAGTTTTTTTATGTGTGTATTTTTATTCATTTATTTTTGTAGGAACGAGAGCTATAAAAATGAGCATTGTCACTTCTGACCTGCATGGTGGATATTTTCTGTTCTTGACATTTTAGAATATTCTTGTTCAAAGGCCCCATTATAGTACAGTTACTATATAAGGTAGCTGTGGTTAGGTGTTCCTTAAGTGTGCTGATGGTGGTTAAAGTAAAAATGTTTTTAAACAAGGAAAATGAAATTTCCATATAATCCAGAAGATCCTGTTTCAGTAACAGAATTAGAGAACTTCATTGTCAAATCTTATGGTGGCCTTGATGGGCTTTTCTAAAGAGCAGTACATTTAATATGAAAAGGCTTAAGCAGCACTTGTAAATAATGGGATCTTTGAAGGATATGGTTATGTTCATTGCTTCTTAGATCCTGTTAACATTTCACATTGCACATAACCACATGATGAAAATAAGTTAAGATGTGTTTGGTTAAAAAATTCACCTGCCCAAGTGGTAAGTAGTAAGTATAATAAAGAATTTAAGTTTATTTTGTTTCTTTGGGTGTTTTCACAGGGTCATAGGACTTAGAGATGCAAAGGACCCTAGAATTTTCTAGTCCAGGTCATTCGTTTTACAGGGGAGAAACTTGGTCGTGACAGAGAAAGGGACTTGCCCAGGAAAGCATAGGGGAAAGAGAAGAAGAGGTTGGCTAAAAAGTAAAGCCTTAGGACATTTGAGATTCTTTCCATTGTACCTTATTTGAAACAGAATTGCTTTCTCTTGAGTAAAATTATCATGAATTCCTCCTTTGTCTTTTTGAAAGTTTCAGAGCCTTAGGTTGGTTTTATGATTTACTTTGGTGTTTTACCTGTCTTTTGCGGAAGATGCAGCCTCTTCCCACAAGGGGGCAGAAAGGACTCTCCCTTCGATTGTCTACAAATGCTATTCAGTGCTTTCAAATGAGCTTCTCTCCTATTAACAAAAAGGAGCATAATGGCCAAGTTATTGTTTGATTTACAGATAATTGGCATATTGCAGGAAGGAGACTTAATTTCACCCTTTTAAATTAAACAGGGAGATTTAAAAAGACATAAAATATTCATTAATGTTCGGTGATTATAAAGTAGTGGCATATATTTATTTTTCCTTTATTACTGTTTCGATGGGAAAATACTGCAAATATTTCCGAAATCGAGTTGGCCATACTGACAAGTTGAAATGTTTAAGCAGTGTTAATGCAATCTGCTCACACCTGATATCCTATGCAGAAGGATTCAAAATGACTCCATTAATTATTAAAAGAAATATTTAAAATTCTATAAATGTACCATTGTTCGCCACAGTTGGATGCAACTGTCTCTCCAGGGCTTGGTGTTTGGATTGTCACATATATTTTTAGGCTGCAATGACTTTAGAGTCATAAATATTTTTTCAGACTGTTTTCCTAGTATGGTTTACCAGTGGTTTCTAGAACAATTTTGCAAGAAGAAAGAGCCTTCATTACTCCACAGTATGATCTCTTTCCTGGGGATTCAGTTTTTCCACTGAGTTTTAAAATCTTTTAGAACGTGCTGGCCATAGCTAAGAAATAGAGAAGCCCATATTGTTTCCAAGCTGCTCCTTCTTCTCCATCACCCATTCTCAGAGTAAACAGGTGCTTGTCTTCCCCTTATCCCTTTTATATAGCAAACGACTTTGCAGGATATATAGCCCCCAGTGGTCTTCTAGCCTTGTCCAGCAATTGTGAGGCACCTCCTTGAGGAGTCATTGATGGTTTTCTATGAGCTTCTATTACTCAGAAGCAACAGCCACAGGCTTGGTGGGGTCAGAGCTGAAGTACAGCCATTTCTGCTAGAAGACTGAATCCCTGCTAGATTGGTGTGAAACCAAATAGAACCTTGGGACTCTTCTGCTGTTTTATTGTATGTATAACTTGCCCACGGGTGTGTTTTATATTATTGACATGGAGACATAATGATGCTAGACTTCCCAAATCACAAATTGTGCTGCATCATGTTCCAAAAATCTGTTTCCATTCATCTTAACTTGGTACAAGTGAATGACTCCTAACCTGTTAATGTATCAAGGAAACCTCATCACTTTTCATTGTTTACTGTTTGGACAGTATTCGTTGTTTGGACACTCCATTATCGAAGGCCTTTACATTTTGTTCGTTGGAAGGTTTGTCTGGTTTTGTATAATAGGATTTCTGTTCTGTAAAATATGACTTGAGAGATGAAGGCATGTTTGATCACCTGTTTTTATGAGGTGTGACAATTGTGGACAGACAGGTAGAGAAATGGAGGCTCCAAAATGGTTTGATTCTGCACCCCTATGCGTTTGTGCAAGTTGTCTCTGATAGACCACAAGTGATAAGAGTTGGTCCTAGGCAGAGCTTTCTGTAGGCTATTGTTTGGGGAAACTCAGCTCTAGGATTCTGTTTCAGCCAAGGAGATGATGAAGTGGCTTCCTCTCAATTGAAATTCTTTAATGCATTTTCCTACTTTAGTTTATTTGTTTATTTAAAGTTATAGGGATCCTTCTCTAGGAGAAAAGAATAAAATGGGGATGTCAAAGAGGACAGAAGGGGAGGGCAAAGAAGTTTTGGCTGCCCCTTCCCCCTCTTTCCTTCCAATCACTTTGTCAGAACCATCTGCACTTAAGAAACCAAATAATGTAAAAATGACTGTGATTCCTTGATACCTTCAGCACTGTATTTGAAGTTCACTTAAAACCAGTTGGCTTTATGGTAAAATAAAAATAAGTTGAAAGGAATTGATGAGAAATGATAAAATATATTTTTGCAGTATTATAGTATTTATAGATTTTTCTGTTTGTGATCAAATGCATTTGAGTTGGGTTAAAAATGTAATTTGCATAATCCTAAACCCCAAACACAGGTGGGGAAGGGGAATAATTAGTGGCCAAAAATTTAGCCAAGCTCCTCTTGGAAAGTGACCAGTTGTTGCTGTCTGTCTTACCACTGTAAATGCCGCCATAGCGGGCAGAATCTGCCCGTTTCAATCTGCTATTGGCCAACTATGTGCGCCCAATGGGGCAAGGATAAGAGACCCTCCAGTATCTCTCTTGTCATTTGGGAAGTATTCTTTTGTCATCTTTGCTAATAAGGTCTGTAAGTCATTGCTGGAAAGGGCTGAATCCTTAAAAAGTTTCATTTTCCACAACCCCCAGCAATATCACTATTCATACTTGATATTTATTTAGCTTATCATAACAAAAATTGACCCATCTAAAGGTATCTCTTAAGACTCTTCTGGGAGATACTTTCCTTCCTGGGAACTCGTCTGGCAAACTGACTCACGAGCCAGTAATTGTTCAAGGGAGAATTAAAAGAGAGACAGCAAAGGTCAGAAATCTGCAACAAGACTTAGGTGCCGTTGAGTCCTGCTTGTCAGTCGGCATCCGTGCTGAAGAATGACGCCGGGCTAAATCAGACTAACCCGCAATCTGGAAAGAAAAGCCTCCCATGGCCCAGACTGTGACAGGGTGCTTTGTGTGTGGAGCGGCTCTCTCACCCGGGACTAGCGGGGCCCCATTTCCTCTGTGTGAAAATCTGGCCCACTACATTTGCTTTCCCATTTTTATCTTCCCCGTCGTTTATCACCACTTTTTCGAATTCTGTAACCAAGCCCCCCAGAAGCCGTTGCCTGTTGTGGATGTGAGCGCACATCAGTGTGGGGGCTAGTGCCCGGGACGCCTGGGGGCACGGCGCCAGGGGCCCGCGGGGTCAGGGGGCGGCCTGGCCGCTCCGACGTGAAGGGGGTGCCCCTCAGGCCCGTCCGGCTCTCGTGAAGACATTTTAAGAACTGATTTTTTTAAATACCATTTAAAACGCCAGAAGGCCGCCTTGGCGAGGAAACACATGCCCCCTTCGCGCGGGGGGCTGCCTGGAGGAGATGTGAGCTTGCGGCTTCCCTCTGCAAGGTCGCGGGGGGCTTCGGGGGGCTCTGCGGAGCGCCGGCCCGGGCAGCCGGGGCCTCGCGGGGCACGGTGACGCGGCCCGGCCGCCGCCCGGGAGGGACACGCCCGTTTTCGTGCCAAGTTTCGGGTCTGCTTTGTGGGAGCCGCCCTGGACCGCCCCCCCCCCCACCAGAGAGATGCCCAGGGCGCCCGCTCCGGGCCGAGGCCGGGGGCCCCGAGTGGCCGGGAAGCCCCCGGCGGGGCCCGGCTCCCGCGCAAGAAAAGGCAGAGGGGCCGCGCGGCGGCGCCGGGCCGGGCCGGAGTAATCCTCTGGCACAATGCGCCCTTGACAGGCTGTAATCGTGCTAATTGAAGAGCCTCCTTCCCGGCCGCTCGGCGCGGCTCAAAGGCGGACCGGCCGCTTGTTTTCCTTCGGGCCAGATGGTCCCCATGAACGCCCACTGTGCTCTTGAAGGCCCCCGGGAGCCCACAAAGGCGCCGCCCGCCCGCGGCCGGGCCGACCACGCCGGGCCGCAGAAGCCCGGCTGCCCCGGGCGGCCTACGGGGGGTGGGGGCGCCTTTGTCCGCCCGCACACCCGGGGAGCCGGGAGAGGAGCGAGCGAGGGCGCTTTGTGTCCGGCCGGAGGCCGCCCGGGGGCCTTGGGCGTGGGCCCGCCGCGCCCGCGTCCGTGCCCGAGCCGCGTCCCCCGGGCTAGCGGCCGCGGGGCGGCCCGACGAGGCGGCGGCGCCCGGGGCTCGCGGCCCGCGCCTGGCGCCGCCTTTCTAAGGCCCGCTTTGGCCGAGAAGCGCGCTCCCCTCCTCCGCGGCGGGCCCGGCCCCAGGCCTTCAGAAAGGGCCGGGGCTCCCCGAGGCTCAGTGACCCCCGCGGAGGCGCCGGGCCGGCGGAGGGCGCAGGCCAGTGGCCGTAGTAGCGACCCTTTAAAATCCGGTCGTGGCTGCAACACGCAGCGGCGGTAGCGGCGCGGCCATCCGGATAGCTTATAATTAGCGAAACCGTAAGTGTAAACATTCCGGCCCTTTCTTAAAGTTTATCCCGGGCTCCTTAAATAAATACCGTGAATAGACTCTTTATGTAAAATTGAAAGATAATGCCCCGTGGTAGCCGGCATGTTTTCATTACAATCTCAATTAAATGTCTTGCAAAAAAAAGGTCTTCTGGGATTTCTCAGAAATATAAGTATTTCAAACTGTACAGGGTGGGAAATCATCATTGGCCTTTAAAACAAAATTCATTCAGTTTTTTAAAAACAATTTCCCCCTTATTTTAGGGCGTATTCATTGGAATTCAGGGTTTGGGGGAGGGGGACCCCAACCTTCCGCAGTCAAATAGGCGGGGATAGCGCTAAGCAGTGAGGTGTTAATGAATTGATATCCTGGATTAAAAAAAAAGCTTTCAAGAACTTATCTGAATGAGAAAGAAAAACTTATTGAATTTTTACGGCAAGAAACTCTTTAAAATGAAGGTTAAGCTGCTTGGTTCTATTACTTGTAGGCACAATAAAAGCTATCTTCAAAGAGAAAGCCTCAATTAACAGGGAAGGAAGGGAATGGGATTCATGGGGATCTTGCAAGGGACACTCCCTTCCCTGAGCCCTGCCGGGGCTGTGTTCCCAATAATGAAGAGCTTGTGATAGCGCTGTTTAAAATCCCGGCCCCCACAATGCTTGGAAACTGCGAGCAGGAGCTCCGAAGGGGCTCTGGCTGTCCTAGGAAAAGGGCCCCAGCGCATCCCCCACCTACTGAAGGTTCCTGCGCTTCACACTCAACTGTTTTCTCACAGCCAAGGAGGGTCTAGTAAGTTTGGCTCCTGGTTGGCAGGCAAAACCCGGGACCAGCTCAGATGATTTCAGAGCTTAATAAACATCAACTTCACCCAGGTCTTTTCAAGTGATCGCCCTGCCACAAAATTCCGTATTTTCGTAGAAGCGAAAGGGACCTTATTTGTAGACCGTCTAGACCACCGCTCCACACGACTGAAAAAACCTGCAGTCCAGAGAGAACGGTTTGGCCCAAATTAAAAAGACTGGGCTTTGAACTCAGGCCCTCTAAACTTTAAATCCAGTGCTCTTTCCATCATACCATATTTATGTTCATTCTCTTGAGCCACATTTAACTTGGCCCTATTTCTCCTAGACCTTATACTTATAACCATTTTTGATATTTTTAAATGTCTTATATAGAATAATGTCAAGCCAAAGAGTTATTCCTTTGCAAACATATTTAGAAGGATAAGCTTTTTATTTTATCTATCATCTATCTATCTATCTAATCCTGCTGCTCACTTATTAGGGGAGGGGTAAAATATCCCATGGTTTTTCTCAATAGATCCCTGTTACTGTGTTTTTTTTGTTAAGGGGGGGGGTAAGATGTTAAAAGCTCATGGCAAACATTTGTAATAAATGGCACAATGTATGCCTTGCTTTGTGATAGTTGCGTGACCAGACAGTGGAGCCCAGGATTGTTTTAAGGTTTTTACAGCTGCAGGGGAAAAGCATCTGTTCGGAGCAAAGCCGGCATTGTTTAATTTTGACACTCACTTTTCCATGCTTCTTGTATCAGGCTCTGGATTAGATGCCACCAGGATGAAATTTAGTTTAAGTTGCTCCCCAGTGCAGCTGTCCCCATCGATGGCTTCGGCAGCTTAAGCACAGCAGACGTAGCCTAAACAAGCATCTTTGTCCAGGGTCACCTCGAGCGGCCCGGGAAGGCTCAGAGGAGGAATGTTAGTAATAATGTTTATCATGAATAATGACAGAATTAATTTGCAGGCTTATTTAGCTCACATAGGATTCCAGTTTCAGTGATTCCTTCCCCCCTGCCCCCCCCCCCCCCCCCATGGGCAGCAGTAGCATTATTGAACCTCTCTTTCAAAATTCATTTTTTGGGAAAATCTGTTTTCATAGACCTCATTCTTATAAGGTAAATTATGTGGTGAAATGACCAGATTACTTGTTGACTGAATTAGCAGAGAACTGAAAACAAAACCTCTCCAAGTCTGAGGGGGTTTGCAGCAAGCTTGAAAAATGGACAATTTTATAGAATAATAATTTTTCTTTAATGTTTCAAGTGAATGAAAAATGAAAGAGCACTTCACTTTGTGGGCTTCCTGGAATTGTGTGAATTTCTACCCAGCTGGTCCAAATTGATTGATACAGGGCCAAATATTTGTCTGCCTACATTTCAAAGTCTGTAATTTGCTAATGAATTGTGGTAATAATCTTTCATCATACATGAAAGATTTAGCCAAACAATTTGCTAACTATGTATTTTGATCACAACATTTTTGGACTTAAACCAAGCTTTACATCTGTTTTACAGCTAATAGACAAGAACTGGGAAGGGGAGGAAAATACCCTTAAACCTGGTCACTTACTGAGAGAGGGGATTAAGGGAGGCTGGGGGAATAAAGTCCTTAGACTCAGGGCAGGGCAAGTCGAATGGGTCCTTTGAGCAAGTGGAGGGCTAGTACTGGCTTGATTTAGGCCTAAAGTGCCCCCTAGGATACTCTGGACCTGGCAGAGAAAAAAACAGTGGATGGCATATTGTAAGTGTTCTGCAGTGCCTTGCCAGAAAGTCAGATGTCCACAAATTGGAGCTAGTTGAAGAAATGAGAAAAGAGGCCAAGGGACTGGCGGGTGACAAAAATCAGCAAGAAATAAACTTAACCTGACCAATTAATAACTAGGGTGAGAGTTGAAACTTCCTGCAAATACTTTAACCTTTAAAACCAAAGAGATTCAGAAAAATCAGAATAATAATAGGACAAGAAAGTGATTAGGCTGTTATTGTGAGGTAGATATTTTAGATAGGAATAACTTGCCTTTTGAAGCAGTAGAGAAAGCTTTAAGCTTAAGATTTTTTTAGGTTTTGAGTTATGCTCTGGAAAGAATTCTCCATTGGCTGGTGCAAAGACAGAGGGCCAGAAGATAGTGAGAAATGTGATTTCTTATTTGCCTCATGACATCTGAATTGTTTCCAAGTTGCTCATTAAGAGACTATTTAATAATAATATTGAAGAATTTTTCAAAGCCAACAGTTTAATCTCAGGTAGTTACAAATCCCATTAGTAATTTTTAGCCAGTTTGTCTTAAGAACACCTTTGAAAGAGTGGGTTTATTGTCTGTTTATTTTATTTATTTTTGGACAATACTTAATGTAAGGAACCCTGGTAAAGAATCCTCTCCCAGGGTCCAGAGAAAATGTGAGCACTCTTTCCCAAGGAGGTGAACCATGGGTCATTCTTGCAGAAGCATCCTATTCTAATCAGTGCCCCCCAAAAGGAAATTGGCCTTATGAGTTCTCCACAGAGACCAGAGCATTTATAAATTTGAGAACAAAATACAGTGAAAAACAAGTGAAAAGAGATGACCAGAGCTGTGGCCCCCACCCCCACCCCCACCTTCTGGTGCCTCTGGGTTGTCAGGAAGATGAAAAGTGTTGGTAATATTTCCAATCACAATGTGGCCACCACCTGGACTGCTTTTTCCTCTTTCTGGTACTATGGCCACACTTCTTTCAACTAGAATTTTGCTCTCTCCGCTCCCATGCCTCCCTCCACTTCTTACCCCCAGCAGAGTTTCCCTGAGGGACACTTCTTACACCATTGTCTCAGATTATTGCCTATGTGGGCATATCTTCGTTGGTCAGTTGACTCTCACACTTCTTGTCTTTAAACTTTTTCACCTTGAGAGGAGTAGTAGTAGTAGTAGTAGTAGTAGTAGTAGTAGTAGTAGTAGTAGTAGTAGTAGTAGTAGTAGTAGTAGTAATGTTTATCCTTCCTTCTTGAAGAAGACCATGACATCAGGGAAGTAAGTGATGCCTGGTGATGCCATGATAAGCACAGGAGTTGGATTTGAGTGAGGGGTGATTGTACTAAGTCATCAGCCTCAATTTCTCCTCCAGAATCATCTGGGTCTAAGTGACCAGATACAAATCAGAATAGCTGGAGATGGCCCTGTGGATGCAAGAAAATCAGGGTTAAGAGACTTGTCCAGATGTCTGAGACTGGATTCAAACTCCTGTCCTCCTGACTCCAAGTCCAGTGCTCTATCCATTGCATCATCTAGCTGCCCCAAATATAGCAATCTGTATTCAGAAGGAATTTAATAAATGATTGTGGATCTGAACTGGAGGTTAAAATTTAGGGAAGCTTCCACTGTTTTTTTACCCAGTTGGTTTCTCGGGTTTCTGAGTTAATTGGAAGATATATAAAATCAATTTGAGAACAAAATGGCCAATGCATACAGAAATGAAATAACAAAGGATTTGATTTTCCCAAATAGAGAGATTCTTCTTTTGAGTTTTATGAAAAAATTGTAATTATATTTGATTCATTTTGGAAACTTAAAATATGGCACTGGTTTTTTGATAAGTTTTTCAAGAACATTAATGTTTTTATCAAGAACTCCTTTTGCTACTTTACCAAAAAAAAAATTGTGAAATTCATATCACATGAAGACAGTATTTTTGATGCAATCGTTTCTTGTCAGGTTAAAAAATACTTTAGTGGACAGATAGATTAAACTCAGATTATTGTAGTGATTTGTAGTTAGCACAGTGCATACCACACAGTAGATACTTAAAATATGTTTATTGATAGACTGATTGATGAATGTTGAATCAGGAGAGAACTTTCCACTGCTCCAGGGTCATTAAGATTCTACACAGAGGAAGTAATCTGGTGATAGTGGAACTGTCTAGCTCACCATGCATGTTAGTATTTCTGAAGCCTTCTTGGGCTTTGGAGCTGGGACAGAGGAGAGGGTTAGAGAGGATCTGACCTAAGGAGCCATAGGATGCCCAGAGCCAGGGGGTGCTGGTGAGTGTTTAACTCACAACAAATTTCCCTATTTGAGGATCAGTTGGCACATTTTCACCATCAATTTCTTAAGTCTAGACAGGCAGGAAAGTGATGAGTCAGGCTGGTTTGTTGCTTTGGGTGATTCCTGCTGTATGCTGATGTTTGAGTTCACAGGCACACTCTGAAGATTTAATGGACTCTCCCAAGCCTGTCTAGCTGGCTCTAGCACTTCTGTCTTAGAGGGGTGACTGGTCCAAAGTCACACAGGCAAGAAATAGCAGAGCCTGGTTATGAACCAAGCAAGAACAGGACTCTACCAGATGGAAAGGGGATGTCAGAGTTAAAAGGAATCTCAAGAGACTGTCTACTCCAGCCCTATCAAGATTTTCCCAAGGTTATATCACATGAATGTGGTAGAGCCTGGGCATCATTTATACCGATTCCTCACCTAGTTCAAGTGTGGGGAAGAGGGAATTCTTCCTCTAGTTGTCTCTGAAGTCCCTCTCAATTCTGAAGTTTACAGCAGTCTTAGTGTTAAATTTGGAATCTGTAAGACATGGATTGAAATCCTAGACCTGTCACTAATTTAGCATCCATAGGCAAGTCACTTAACCACTCTAGTCTGTAAAATGGAGATAATCCCAGAAGCACTTCTCATAGGATTATTATAAGGATTTAGCCAGAACTCTCTCCCCTCAGTCTTCTCCTCTCTCCCTCTGTCCTCTCTCCCCTCCCTCTCCCTTCTCCTCCTCCCCCTTTCTCCCCTCTCTCCTTTCCCCTTGCCTTTATAAGTGTAGCTCCCATTTCTTTAGCACTTTAAGATTTCCTAAGCTCTTGACCTCCAGAAAACACTAGGAAGCCCATAATGTCATGAAGGGGGCACAATTGCTTTGGTCAAACGGGCATTTTCTTTCCTCCTGAAAATAAAGTGCTTTTAGTTTGTCTTGAAATAAACTTTTAGCTTGAATACTCTGGATTCAGCAAGGTTCATAAGACCAGGTCTGTTTCCCAAATCAAAGTAAGGTGGAATTAATTTGATTTCAGAGCCTTTTGTTTCACTCATTTATTAGGGAATGAAATGCACTTGGGAGAATGATTATCTCAATGATATTTCTATTAAACAGATTAAAACACCATTTTTTACTTTAGTCTTTCAATAACTCTACTGTCTTATCAGTAAAGGTCTCTCCCTCTTCTCAGTGCAAAATCCTGACCCTTCCACACCTTCTAAGCTAGCATGGTTCTTGTTCTGTACTATTATCCCTTAGGTTCTACCCAACATAGTGGAGACATTGTTCTGGCTTGTGGAGTGTGCTGAAATTCCAGCATAACCCCTGGGGCAGCAACCTTGTGGAATTTATTCTCAGTGCTGGGCTGACCCATCCTTTTCCCTGCCATGTATATCCTCAATCATATTTTTCCTAATACTTCTCACACAAGAAACATCATTGCTGATATCCTGCTACCAAGCCATACCTACCAGGGATTTTCCTTTAAGAGTACCTCAGCAGGACTTGGTCCTCATAGCAAAGTGAGATGACTTGAAAGCAGTTTTTAATCATCTTGGCTTTCATAAAAGGGGATATGGATTGCCCCAGATCCCATTACTAGTCACTGTTTGGGCAAAGCCATGACTGTTCATCTTATATTTCTTCCATTTGCTTATCCTCACCTTGTTTTCTTTCTCCCTATCCCTATTCCTTAGATGATTACTGAAAGAACATTCTAATTTTGAGACACCCTTTGGAAAGTTTCCTGATGTTGTCATTTGAGTTCAGACTTAAAATAGTTTTTCTTGGAAATCAAGGGTCTTAATCCTAGTATTGATTGTTGATCTGCTGTAGTATCTTATTTAATTGCTTCAATGAATATTTAATAGTTCAACTTGTTATCCTTATTGTCATTATTATTCATTTAATTTATTTACTAAGTTCCTCTTCCTTGGCTGTGGGTCTTCCCCCTTTCTGACTTGACTCCTTTCCTTAGGTAAATGACCTTTCAGTTTCCAAGTTGGAAGTTCCAAGTTAGTATGACCACAGTCTTAAATGAGTGGGGCAGTATCATTTCAAAAATAAAAGTCATGAAATGTTTGAATTTTTCCCTGACTTAATATATGAGATAAAATGCTTCAGTTTGTTTATATGCCTATAAATTTCCTGTTTTTCTTTAATTTTTAAATTAAATTAATTTGGGCCAAACTTTACATAAACCTAGCCATCAACTAATAATATTGATACTGACTTTTAGTGAAACAGAACTTTAATCTTCTGGTGTAAATTAAATGTAAAATAGATGTCATATCTTGTTTTAATTAAATTTATGTTTGAGACAAAATAAGGGGCAGCTAGATGGCACAATGGATAAGAGTACCAGCCCTGGAGTCAGCCTCAGCTCACATATGGCCTCAGACACTTAATAATTGCCTAACTGTGTGACCTTGGGCAAGTCACTTAATCTCATTGCCTTAAATAAACACATTTTTTAAAAAAAAAGACAAAATAAAAAACAATTCCATTATGATCTTCAGATATTTTATGTATCTGGCCTCATTGAAGAGTCAATCAATGAAATTTTGATAAATGACATTTTATGTTTGATCATATAATCATCAGGGACAATAAAGATTATATATGGGGTGGCTAGGTGTTGCAGTGGATAGAGCACCGACCCTGGAGTCAGAAGTACCTGAGTTCAAATCCAGCCTCAGATACTTAATAATTACCTAGCTGTGTGGCCTTGGGCAAGCCACTTAATCCCATTTGCCTTGGGGGGAAAAAAAGATCACACACAGAATCGTATAAGTAAAATAAGGGGTTCTGGTGGTTATCTAGTCCACATTCTCAATTTTGTTGATGGGAAAAGCAAGGACCAAGGGGTGAACTGATTTTGTATGCTAAGTGTTTATTGGATCTGCTTCATGGTAGCATCATGTGCATGTCGCAGGCTCTTGGGCACAGGGCCAGAAAGGCATTGGTCACATCAGTCATCAGCCTTAGAAGATGGGGGACTTTTGGCAAATCATTCAACCTTGCTGGCTCCTTTCTCTAAAACTGGGCTAACAGTGCTCACTCCCACTGGGAATACTTAACTGCCAGTGTTGTATTAGGAAGGAGCTTTGTAGGTTTTCTATACAGTCCTTTATAGAGATGTGGTCTGTACAGATGCCTAAGAAATATGGAATTGAGCCGAGCAAGTACTACTCCATGGGCCGGGTATTCTGGAGTGGGTAAGATGCACCTTTTCATTTAGATACAATCTTTTCTGAGTGAGGAAGATAAGAGAATAATGGTCTTGGTAGAATATTAAGAGAGAGGAACCAAATAACTATGGACAGGGTGTTACCATTTCAAAGCATAGTTTAAGGAGCAAACATTTACAGTCAGAATCCTGGCTGCTTTTTACTCCAGTTGTGTCTATGGGTAAGCTGTAGACCTTCTCAGTGCCTTAGTTTCTTCCCTAATCAAGGGAAGTAATGTGGTATAGAGAAAGATATTTGAATTTGGAATTGAAGTCTTCAGTTTTGAACCCAGCTCTGCTATCTAACTTACTTAATATTTATGTAATCTAGACCAACCAGTAATGTCAGACTTAGAAACATGGGGCACATGTTGACTTAAATAATTTTGTTTGTTTTGTTAAACATTTCCCAAAGACATTTTTGTTTGTTTTGTTTTTGGTGGGGCAATGGGGTTAAGTGACTTGCTCAGGGTTCGTATGTCAAGTTTGGATTTGAACTCAGGCTCTCCTGATTCCAGGGTCCGTGCTCTGTTCACTGTGCTGCCTAACTGCCCCCAATGACATTTTTTGCTGGTTTTTGTTTTTTTTTTTTTTTTGGCAAGGCAGTGGAGTTAAGTGACTAGCCCAAGGTTATACAGCCAGGTAATTATTAAGTGTCTGAGGCTGTATTTGAACTCAGGTACTCCTGACTCCAGTACTGGAGCTCTATCCACTGCGCCAGCTAGCTGGCCCCCTCCCCCCCCATCCCCAATGACATTTTAATTCAGTTTGGATCACACTCAGGAGTTTTGGGGATACATGCTCTCCCCAGTTTTGACACCTCTCACCTGGATCCCCTCTATTTTTCCATCTGTGATGCTACAAAAATTCCTTGTCTTAGTTTCTCCATATTTAAAATGAGGTCTCTGGTTCCTTAGAGAGACGCTTTGGAGCCATGAAGTGTGCCTGTGTCACATCCTGACCATGTGACCCCAGGCTAGTCACACATCCTCTAAAGTCTTCAGACCTCTTAAGGAATGAAAAGGCATTTATTAAACAATTAGTATGTGCAAAGCACTAGATAATAGATTAAGTGCTAGAATCACAATAGAAAAACAAGACAGTTGTAATTCTCACATTCAAATAGAGCATAAGAAGAGGCTTTAGGTGGAATGGCAAGATTGATGGTTGAAAATCTCCTCTTTAGTCATTTCCAGTATCTAATGTGACCAAGGAAGGCTCTGTGCTTCTTCATGAAGAGCAGTCTGTAGAGGGCCTAGATTCAAACCCTTCCACTGGTCTATACCTTCTGTGTAGCCTAGGGCATGGCAGTTTGCCTGTTAGGCCTCAGTTTCTCCAAGTATAAAGCAAGGTGGAATGTGTTGGCTGGTGACCAGAAGGCTCTTGTCAGTCACTGTGGCATCTGAAAAGAAAGGGACTGCAAGGCCTATGTAGGCAGGCAGTTTGTCAGGTCCTCTTTCCTTTACCAGATTGGTACTGGAAGCAGGACTGGAGACTTGGAGTTGGGAAGTGACTATTCTTGAGATTTTGGGACTTCCCTGACCACTGTTGTCTATTGATGGCCGTAGTGGAAATGAAAGGGGCCCTTTTCTACAGGCCTGGCTCCCAGGAACAAGAGCTGTTGTCCTCACTGGGCCACCAATGCAACCTGTACGTTGTACATTTGTGAGAACAGTCTGCATTGGTAGAGTTTACTCATCCAAGAGGCCCCTGTGCCAATGAAATTAAAAATCTCAGTGCCCCTCACCCTAACACATGACATTTTTCCACTCTCCCAACCCTCCTTTGCTTTGTGTTTATTTTATATCCCTATTTTAGCTTATAATAGAATATAAACCCTTTGCAGAAGGGAATTTTTTCATTTTATCTTACCTTGATGGGAATTCTAGGTCACCAACAAAAGCACATGGTTGCACCCCCACTCACCTCTATTCCTTTGTTTGTGAGTAAGAAGGTGGGGGGGGGGGGAGAAAGAGGAATAATGCCTAAATTCTTTCCTCCCTAATTTTGTGTAATAGAAGTATGTCCCCTTTGTGAGCCAGGCCTGAATAGTTTGGTTGGCAAAACTCAGTGACAAAAAGTAACATCAGAGACAAGCCACATTTATTTGTTGATTTTATTGGAAGTGCGAAAAATTTCAAACAGGCCTAATTAGGTGCAAATGTGCTCTCCCTCTGGAGGTGCATCCTTTCCTGCCTCTGGTGTTCGGCTCCACCAGGCAGTTGGGGGCCCTGTGGATGGAGGCAGTCTAGACAGGGATATAAAAGGTGTTTGCTTTAAGGATCCCATAGAGGAGTGGCATTTGCATAACACTGGCTATCTTGTAGATAAGTTAAAGTACCCCAGAAAATCCGGACACTCAGTTTTCTTTCTGGATTTTCCCCTTGGTCTTGTTTGGTTTCGTGTTTGTCTTTGTGTGTGTGTGTGTGTGTGTGTGTGTGTGTGTGTGTGTGTGTGTGTGTATGAGAATGCTTTTAGGTATGATGATTTTGTCAGGGCAGGTACTCCTTCCACTAATGCAGATTGAACCACGGCCAAGCAAGCAATCAAGAATGGCTTTGGTTCAAACTCCTACTCCCTTGCAGTCATCCTGGCCCAGGTTGGGCCTCTCTAAGCTGAGATTGATTGGACCTCAAAAAACAGAAGTCCTGATACAGTGGCAGGACCTGCTAGAGTCGATGAACTCTGGGCATCTTCTTCACACCCAAAGGCACTTCATCTTAGGGAGGACAAAAACAAAAGATGTGCAATGCTATTCTTTTTAAATACTCAGACGTTCATAATTGGTTCGTATAATCAGTCCATGTAATGCTCAATAGAAGCAGAGTAGGATGTTTAGTGATCTTGTGAAACTATATTTGTATATGGATGACTTAGAGGCTGTAGAAGTAAGAAAGAGAAAGAGTGTATGGAGGGGGACATATGTGTATAATCTGTGTATGTGTGTTTGGAATGCATATGAATATACCATATGTACCACTGCTCGAGTAATATCCTCATAGTCCTCTATTCCTAACTATTAGATGTTCCTCACCGCCTGTCAAGGAAAATAGAAATGCCTGAATAGGCATGCATGCAGCCACACATGCAAGCATCTATAAATATAGACCAGAACAGTCAAGGTTTTCAGTAATCTGATTCCAACCTTTTTTCCCCCATCCTTATCCTGTTTTACTTCCATTCACCTACTCACTGTTTCACAGTCCTTGATTCTCACCTAGCCTTTACTATCTTTGCCTTTACTTATGCTGTTTCCTTTATCTGAAATGGAGTTCTTCTCTTCCAGTAAGTGCTACCTCATCCAAGAAGTCTTCATGGTGCCTCCTCAACCCCTACCAAAAGTTTCCTCCTCAGATTTTTTCATAGTCATTTCCCTGAATCTTCCCTTGAATTTTTTTTCCCCTTTAGATGAATGTTGTTTATGTGTGTGTCCTACCTCCCTATTAGATTGTAAGCTTCTTGAGAGTACTTAATGCATATTTATTGAATTATTTAAAAGAATCCAGAAAACACTTGAGTCCAAAAACACTTGTCTTGGTAAATGGAGAGAGACAGAGATCAAAGTCAGTATGGTTTAGAATATAAATTGTAGTCACTTAATCTCTCAGCTCCTCCAAGCAACTCTTAGGGTTATATTGTATTTGTATTACAAGTGCCTAGGAGAGAGCTTTAGATTAATCACTCAATAAATGTTGATTAAGCTAAAAAAAAGGAATATAAATTTGTACATAAATTCTTAGAAAGATGCTGAACAAATGGTAAGACTCTTGTCTCACAAAGGAAAATCAATTTAATGAAAGCTTAGCAAGAGATCCAACTAATGAAAATTACCCCAAGTACATTTAAGGACAAAAATTGAAAGAAGAATATAAAGAGAAGTGTATTGATTATGAAAAAGCACTTGGTCAAAATGCTTCCTTATTTTCCAGCATGGTCTCTCCCATTCATATATCAAAATCATTCAAGATTCATTAAAAGATATAACAGAAATATCGCTGCTCAATGACATCCTTCAATCCCCCAATCATCAGCATCAAATGAGGCATAAAGCAGGGAGATGCCTATTCACCAAATGCATTCTCCACTGTAATGGAGTTGAAGTTGAAGAGGGATTGCCTGTAGATGGTGAAAACCTTTTCTGTTTCTGTTTGTGAATGATATTCTACTGATTATGTCAAATTCCAGAACCTACCAGAATCTCCTGAGAGAGATCTATAACCATTCAAAAGAGTTTGGCTTCAACATCTACACAAATCAGTTCAGGTAGATGAAAAATATTGATTGCACCTCGATGGATGCATCAACTCTCTGCAGTTCAGAAAGCAAAGACAACCCTAGGAGACCTGTTATGGACAATGCTATCCATAACCAGAGGAAGAAAAACCAAACCAAACCCCCAAAAAAGCTCTGACAAAATCTGAATGAACACAGCATTCACTTAAAAATTTTTTTTTCTTATGTGCTTCTTCCCCATCTCATGGTTTTCTTTCTTTTCCCTTAATCCTAATTCCTTTTACAGAAAATGACTAATCTGTAAATATGTTATTGCAAATATATACATAATATTCACCAGACTGTTCACTGATGAGGGGAAGGGAGTGGGAAAGGAGGGTGAAAGGAAATTGTGTAACTTAAAAATATGCATATGCATGTGGATGAATGTTGAAAAACTTTCATAACATGTAATTGGAAAAATAAAATATCAATTAAAAGATTGATTGCCCAGATTATAGTATGTATTTGAATGGACAACTTTTAATGCTTATTCAGCAATATGTACATCTGAGACAACACTATACAGATAGACAATTGGTCCTAGAATCGAAGAGGATAATAGTAGGCTAGATTTCTTTCAAAAAATTCCAAAGATCCTATAATGAAATAAAGCTTCATATGAACCATTTGAAAAAATATATATTCTCATTTATTTTATTAAATAGTTTGCAATAGCAGAATAGTATTACATCACAATTACATATTAGGCAGCTAGGTGGTGCAGTGGATAGAGCACTGGCCTTGGAGTCAGGAGGTAGGAGTTCAAATGTGGCCTCAGATATTTGACACTAATTGACTGTGAGACCCTGGGCAAATCACTTAATAACCCTGATTGCCTCACATCCAGGACCATCTCCATATCTGGCCACTGGACCTAGATGGCCTTACAGGAGAATCCATGTACATGTCATGGTATCACTTCCCTGATGTCAAGGTCTTTTTTCAAGACCGTCAAACATAATCATATTACAACTTGTTTGTACCACAAAAAGAGCTACTCCAAATATTTTTGTACATGTAGGTCCTTTGCTGTTTTGTTTGATTTGTTTGGGATATAGACCTAATAGTAGGTCAAAGAGTATGCATAATTTCACAGTCCTTTGGGCATAGTTCCAATTTGTTTTCCAAAATGGTTGAATCAGTTCACAACTCTACCAGCTATTCATTAGTGTCCCAATTTTTCCACATCCCTTTGCCTTCTCTGGCCTGTAACCAATCGATAAGTATGCGATGGAACTTCAGAGTTGTTTCAATTTGCATTTCTCTAATCTAAAGCATTATTTCATATTACTCTAGATATCATTGATTTCTTCATCTGAAAACTATCTGTTCATATCCTTTTATCACTTACCAGCAGGGAAATTACTCTTTTTTTTTTTTATAAATTTGCCTCAGTTTCCTATATGTTTGAGAAATGAGACCTTTTTCAGAGAAACTTGCTGTAAAATTTTTCCTGTTTTCCTTATAATTCTGATTGCATTGGTTTTATTGTGAAAAACCTTTTTAAAATTGTGCAATCAAAATTATCCATTTTACTTACCATCAGACCATCTTAATACCATCATTGCTATTGGTGTTGCTCTCTAGCACTGATACATGGAAGGCAGCAGTCTCTAAAGAGCTAAATGTGAATATCATCGAGGGAAGTGAATGGTAATGGTGACTGGGAGTTTTGGAGACCTGTGTGATAGGAAGAAAATGGGGTTTAGGCCACAGTGTGGAGGTGTAGGTGGGCAACCAAGAAAAGTTACAGTCTGGGTCTTTGGAGACAGCTCTCACAACAATGAGATCAAAAATCCATTGGATTATTTGAATATAGAATTGAATAAAGCTACTTGCTCAAGATCATATTGCTAGAAAGTGGCAGACCGGGAATCTGTATCTAATCCCTCAAGTGCTTCCTCAGACTGTGATCAGGCTAGAATTCATCTTCCCTGACATTCTAGAGAATTTTCTGTCTTTTTTTCATTTCATTTCATTTTCTGTCATTTTTGTTTGTTTGTTTATTGGTTTTCCTCATTCTTTTGAGCTTTTAAAGGAAAAAGAAAGGGAAGGGAAAGGGAAATTTATTTTCCCTTTCTCAAGGTGTTTCTGTTCATCAGCTGATATCAACTTCTTTGTGAGAGAATCCTTTATATCAGTTGTATTAAGACTCCTTGATAGTAAAGAATCCCATTCTACTTGGTACACAGAGCATGTGTTTCCTCGCTTAGGGGAACTGAATGGAGGGATTTCTAAGGTCCTTTCCAGCACTAAATGGGATCAGTGCCAGTAGGACAATAATGACAACGAAGAGGCATAGTGCATTGAGGGACAGCCTTAGAGTCAGAGACCTGGACTCAAGGCCTATGTCAAACTCCTAGCAGCCATTCTCCAAGACTCCGAGAGTTGAATTGCAAATCTGTTCAAGAATGTGTGTGTGTGTGTGTGTGTGTGTGTGTGTGTGTGTGTGTATGTGTATGTGTGTGTGTTTAATGGTAATAATGTTAAATTCTTGCCAGTGTTTGGAAATTAGTTTCATAAAACATCAATCATAGGCAACATATGAATACAGGAATCTGTGGCCATGAAATTAGGCCACCTGTATTTGAATCCTGACACTGCTGGGCAGTTAAGAGCATTACAGATTAAAATAAAGAAACCTTAGAGCTTATAGTAATAATAGCTAATAAGAGCTAGTATTTGCAAAGCACTTGACAGATATTTTATGTGCTCCTCACAAGTGTGGGGAGGTTGGTGGTGTTATTTTTTTTTTACACATGTGGAAATTTGAAGTAGTATTTGAATCTAGCTCCTCTTAACTCCAGATCTAACACTCTCTCTACTAGATAGTCTTGTAGCCTTGTACCTCTGAGCCTCTATATGGTAATGGTAACACTTAGGCTCTCTCACAAGGTTATTTTGTGTGCTACCATCTTAATTCAGGCCCTCATCACCTCTCTTCTAGGAAGTTTGAATGGCCCACTAATTGTTTTCCCTGCCTCATCTCTTCCCTCCTCCATTCTACATTCTGCTCCCAAAGTAAATTTTTTTCATTAAAGATCAGACCAGGGGGCGGCTAGGTGGCGTAGTGGATAAAGCACCGGCCTTGGAATCAGAAGTACCTGGGTTCAAATTCGGTCTCAGACCCTTAATAATGACCTAGCTGTGTGGCCTTGGGCAAGCCACTTAACCCCATTGCCTTGCAAAATCTAAAAAAAAAAAAAATCAGACCATAAAACTCCCTTGAATATTCAGTCAACTCCTGTTGATGCAGGGGAAAGATGAAGAGAATTGTGAGTGTAGAAATTGGGTAGAGATGTAAATTTACTATAAGTAGAGAATTATGTTTGTAACAGAAACAATTGTAATCTTAAAGGCTGCTCAAATTGGGTGGAGATTTCATTCTTTTTTTTTTTTTTTTTTTTTTTTTTTTTTTTAGGTTTTTGCAAGGCAAACTGGGTTAAGTGGCTTGCCCAAGGCCACACAGCTAGGTAACTATTTTCTGAGACCGGATTTGAACCCAGGTACTCCTGACTCCAAGGCCGGTGCTTTATCCACTACGCCACCTAGCCGTCCCTGAGATTTCATTCTTGATGTACCATTGATTCATTGTTTAATGTAAAATTTGTATCCTGATCTCCTTAGGCTTTACCTTCTACCTAATTCCTCCTCCAGTAAGAGAAAGGAAGTTCACCTTCTGCCTTCTGGATGAGAGTCAAGATAAAAAACCTGAGTTGGACTCCAGCTCATGGTCATAGTCTTCTCTGACCGGTGGTCCAGCCAACACTGCTTGGCTGTTCTTTATCTACCCCCCCCCCCCCAATCCTTTTCTATGCATTGTAACTTCTTTTAATAAATTTTTGTTTTATTTCCCAGTGCTTTCCCAAGTCTGAATAATGATTCTTCATAGGCAGAACCAAACTCAAGTAACCAGCAGCTACACAAGGGTTTCTTTTTATCTTCAGGCCTAAGCATTCTGGGAAACCCAAAGGGTCTTTAGATTAATTTATGGGGATCTATGAATTTGATTTGGAGATTTCCCCTTAAGTAAGTAACATTTAGCTTGTTTTTTAGTTATTTAAAATCATAATTCCGAGAAGGCTCCCCAGATTGCCAGAGGAGTCCAAGGCACACACAGCAAGATTGAGGACCAATAGAAACTCTCCATTTTGCTCTTAACGCCCTTCCCAGCCTGGCCCTGACCTCTCATTTTTTTTTTTCCATCTTCATTGATCAGTCCTCCCTTCTGAACTCTTGAGATCCAGCTCACTTGGCCTCCTCTTGGCTCCTCCTTGATCTGGCTCCCCCCATGCCTGTGCTAGGGCTCCCTTCTTTCCTCCTCTCTTCCTTAAAAGGGGGCTGCCTGAAGCCATTTTAGATTCCCCCAAATGCTAGATCTCCCTCTTCAAATATCCCCATTTAACTCCTTTGTCTGGAGCTGTATTGACTCCCTTTGTGTTGATGTAGGCCAGGTTGTAAGTTCCTGGAAAATTGTGATTGTTTTCTCCTTTATACTTGTGCTTTGCAGTTCCTTGGCCACGTGTAATAAAGACTTGGTGATTGGCTGGTGAGCTCCAGAGGTTCAAAATACCAAAATCTCAGGGTAAAAGCATTTGTGACACAGTGTAAACCAAGGGCAACTGCAGATGAGACTTAGAATTCAATCAATCTAGTAGCTTTTTAAGGGTGAATTAAATCAATGTTTGACCAAATATAGCCTGTGGATGATGTTATAAATAGCCAAATGACCCTTGGCAGAACAATAGTTCCCCAACCCTGCTGTATGCCTTCTTCTGTGGTAGGTAGCCTCAGGGATTTGTCAGTCAGTAAGCATTGATTAGGCACCTCCTCCATGTCAGGCACAAATAGAAGCTTGAGGAGCTCACCTTGAGCTACCCATCCTCTACTTGGGGGGTGGGGATTGTGTACTATGAGGATGTGCATGGTGGGGAGCATGCAATTTTGTCCAAGTGACCCAAGTGTGGTCACCTCACCTCTCTGCCTCAGTGTCCTCACTGTAAAGTAGGGGTAATAAGGTTACCTACCTGGGGACAGGGGAGAAGTTGTGAGGAGAGAGAATAATTATGAAATGCTGAACACAGTACTCAGTGCTGTGTAAATGTTAGTTACCATTACTACTGCTGCCACTGCTGCCACCACTGCTGCTGCTGCTGCATCTTAGGACCAGTGGGGAGCTACTGCAGTTTATGAGCTAGGGAGGGATTGGATTGAGGGGTGGGAAGGCAGGGAGACCAGTGACCAAGCTGCAGCTAGACTTCACGCAGGATGATCTGAGAACCTGAACTTGGGTGTGACTGGGAGAGGAGAGCCAAAACAGCTGACTTAGTAGACCTTTGATGTTCTGATTAGGGGGTATTTTAGGGCATCTCACAAATACCAGAAAAGTAATACATTAATATTACCTTCATGCATCATAGGAAGATATTTTCAGGATCCTAGAATTCTCCTACTGCATCTCATTTTAATTTTCAGGTTGTCATGGGGCATCTGTGGGGCCCCTTGTTCCTCCTTCTAACAAGTGCCAACCTTGGCATCATCCTGGCAGCCTGTGTCATGCTCCAGCTGAAGCTGTGACCCTTCAAGGCTTCAACAGCAACTGGTCTGACCATTTCAGTGTGTGCAAGAACAAGAGATATTTATCTTTGAATATTTGCATTTGGAATGTGTGTGTAGTGCAAATACAGGCAGAAAGACATAGCAATTAACAATATTTTATTTTATATTCACTGATTCTGTGATCTACATTTTAATTCATAATGTAATCTTATGCATCTTAGTAGGTATGGATGAAAAGGTGTTCAAATTGAATTAGATTGGATATTAGATTTTTGGGGGCTTGTTTTTTAATAATTGCCACCAAGTTGTGGAAATAAAACAAAACTGTCTTTCAGGTGAGACAAAGAGCCTCCTTTAATTAAGGCTTCTCCACTTGCTAAGCTGGAGAACCCTGACTTTGGTCCCCTGGATCCCTAGGTTGACTTGATGATTCTGCTAAAGCTTGTCAGGTCTGTTTGATAACTTTTGCTTTTTTGGAAGTGATTTTCACCAACTTTAGGCCCGTGTTCTTCACCATGGGTTAGTTAAAGCTGACTGTTTGGGAACTAGTCTGCATAATTCAACCAGGAGCTCTTTAGCCTACTGTCACCTGTTGTGCCGAGCTTACTGTTAAGGAGGCACCTTCCAGAGACTTAGGGTTTTTTTTTTCTTTTAAAATTTTTTTTTTATTTATTTAAGGCAATGGGGTTAAGTGACTTGCCCCCAAGGTCATACAGCTAGGAAATTGTAGTGTCTGAGGTTAGATTTGAACTCAGGTCCTCCTGACTTCAGGGCTGGTGCTGTTTCCACTGCACCACCTAGCTACCCCTAGACTTTGGTATTTTTAAAAAACTGGTCCTGTGATCTCATTGGTTCATGGAACTACTAAAAAAAATTCTTTCTATCAAAGCTGATGGGTTCCTAGTCCATGGTTCATCTTAGAAGAATTGTATCAGGGTCTCTGAGAGGTAAAGGGGCTTGCCTAGGGTCATACTGCCTGACTGTATCAGGAATAGGATTTGAACCCAGATCTTTCAGGCACTGAAGCCTCCTGTCATCTCTGCTTATATAGTATTTTTTATATTTGAAAGTTATATTAATATGCTTTATTTTACCATGTATATGTGTGTTTGTGTATGTATGGATAAATATAGATAACTAACATGGTGCTTTATGGTCTACAAAAGGTTAACACAGGAAATGGGTAATACAAAGATTATTAACCCATCTTACAAAACTCAAGTGTCAAACTCAAGTAGCAAATGGCAAGGCAATGATGTCAATTCCCATTCCTACTCACTCAGTTCCCTTCCACACATGAATGAATGAGTGAATGAACATTTATTAAAGGCTTACTATGTGCAAAGCAAAATGGTGATACAAATAGGATCATTCCTGCTCTCACGGAGCTCACATTTTGAAATGAGGGAAGACATGGAAGGGGGTGGGGTCCCATGGTCTTTATGATGCAACAACAAAGCAGATGTTTAGGCTTCTTCTTTAATGACATTTCCACTGATAAAATATCCTTTTCTGAACTTTGGTGTCAAGAACCTTACTTTCTGAAAGCAGTTGCCAGGTCTAGAAGATATTGACTTAGGGCACTGGGCTACAAGTTATTCCCCAGACTCTTAGGTTCTGGGAGGCAGGGGTCAGCACAGTGGTGGGAGTGCTGTGAGCTGATCACCTGGCACATGCAATCTTCAGTTTCTCCCTTTGGATATCTCTATACTTCCTGATATTTGTTAAGTGCCTATAGTGTGCAGAAGTGAACATGTAGGAGATGTGTGTAGGAGATAATGCACACATAGCTATAATAAAAATAACAGGTGAGGAATGTATAAGAAAAGGCCAAACCACATGCCTTTTGAAGTGATTGCTATGATAGAGCAGGGGAAGAGGGTCAGGAAAGACTTTCTGGAGAAGATGACATTTAAATTGGGTCTTGATGAGTAGACAGGAATTCAGCCAATAGAGAGGGAGAGGGTGTTGTCAGAAAGTCTGATCCATACCAGAAAGCCATGGAAGTGAGAATCCCAGAATCTTAGATTTATGAAGGATATCAGTGGGCATCCAGTCCATACCCTCCTTACATCAAAATGGCTTCTCCTATCTACATAATGACTCCTCTTTTAATTTTACAGTTACTTCTTTTGGGTATTGCATGTGTTGTCATCTCACTTTTCATGAATAGAGACACTCAGGTTTTGCTAGTATCAGTTTCCTTGCCTAATAAAAAGAGGTTTTTGGAGCTATGGCAAGAGCAGACTGTGGGGCCATCCAGACCATTTCTTCTCCAGTCATGTTAATAGTTTTTTGGTCCTTTTTCAAAGGCCATGACATCAGGGAGGTCATGTCATGATAAACACATGAATTGGATTTGAGTGAGGTGGTCTGTGCTAAGTCACCAGCCTCACTTCCTCCTCCAGATCCTTCTGGGTCCAGTGGCCATATAGGAGTCAGGACGACTGGAGATGGCCCTGGATGCAAGGTGGTCAGGGTGAAGTGACTTGCCCAAGGTTACTCAGCTAGTAAGTGTCTGAGGTCAGATTTGACTCAGATCCTCCTCACTTTAGGGCCAGTACTCTATCCACTGCACCATCTAGCTTCCTGACAGTCATGATGAGACATGACAGGGTTAAGTGTCCCTTTCACATAGTGCTTGAGAGAAATGGGAGCCATGAAAGCTCTTCCTCTTCCAAGCATGTGTAGCTACACTTTCAACATTCTTCTACTCTGTGAGGCCTAAGATTTGGCGTACATTACAAAAGAAAACAAAAATGTTGTTTCCCTCTACAGTGCTTGTCCTCCTTCAATAGCGTTGTGTAAACAATTGTGACAATAAAAAGAACTGGCTGCTCAGAATCTCAGAATGCTTTTGGAACAGAACTGTTGTGAGGGACCTTGGGGATGGTGGTGGTTTAAGTGGGAGACTGATAGAATCAGAACAGCATGTAGGATTAATATGGTTGTTAACTGGGGGTGGGGGGAGATGAAGAGACAAAGCATGGGAACCCTTGAGGAGGCCAGTGAGAATGCCCGAGATGAATAGGAAGGGACAAATGGTTTGTGGCTGACTAATTGAATGGCCTGGGGCTAGCCCATCTCCCTTCTCTGGGCCTCAGTTCCACTTTGTGTAAAATCAAAGGGATCTTTTCCTGTTCTTTAGTGATCAGTAAGCTTACGGTGATAGTGTTTTAAAGTTTAGCAATGTTTTTCTCACAATAACCCTATTTCCCAATTTCCAGAGAAGGAAGCTGAGACTCAGGTAAGTGAGATTGTATGCCCACAGCCTCACATGCTAATAAGTGTCTGAACTAGGGTTCAGACCTATCTTTCTTGACTCTTGACTTTTCCTTTTTTTTTTTTTGATAAGATTTTGAGCTCCTTGGAACCTAGCCTTCTGAAATCAAAATCATCTTTATATTATAATGAGGCCTGGAAAGAAACCTTTAGTGGAAGAAATAGTAGGTGAATAGAATCAACTCTAGCACCTAAACACTCCACCACCAACTGCTCAGCATATACACGTTCCTTGGTGTACATGACTCCCTGCCCTCACGGCCATAAGGAAGTTAACCTGCCTTCCTTCAGTCTGGACGTGAAAGGAACTTAAATGCTTTATTAAGATGGAAAGTGAAATAAGCAAAAGAATATCAAGATGTTGAGAATGATGAAGTTGTGATGGTCAAAAGAAGACCCGTAACCCTGTGTGGGGAGCCTGGCCTGAGCACACTTCTGACTCTCCTCCTGTCCTGCTCCCCTCTCAATGGTGGAAGCAGTTCCCAGCCTCCCAGGGGCATCTCTTCACAGTAAACGTTCCTAAATTGACTGGATTCCTGAACACTTGAAAAGATGAATGGGAGCACAAGTGCCTTTGGAGGAACAGCCCCACCTCGGGAGTGCTGAGCAGTATTATGGACATTGAAATGCCAGGAGCTGACTGCTGTCCAAGCCAGATACACATTACGGTAATTATGGCACGTCCTATACCCAGTCCTCACATTATGTCACGTCAGAAGCAACCAACCAAAACTGAAATGGAATGAATACACTCAGCAGCATGTTTTAGAGACTGCCAAGCTCCGTTTTTGGCAGCCCCCCAAGGGGAACAAAGCCCAAAGGCCCAGGTTTTCTACAAGAGTGCCTGCCACGGGTCCTAGAAAGTTTAGTTCTAGGAATCAACCGCAAAGAACCTCCCAGCCCCATATGGAGTGCTGGCAAAAGGTCAGTTTCACATCATTGAACTCTTCCAAGTTCGGACTGGACTCGAAAAAGTCTGACTTGGGCTCCATATTGCTCCTTACCCGGATCTGGAAGCCGAGGCCAGACTCAGAATAAAAGGGCCACATGACCCATTGAGTCCTTCTACACTCAGCAAGGGGCGGCTACATTTTGTACATGTCAAGGAGGGCTCAAGTTGTTGGGGGGGTGGGAAGGGAGGAAAAGGGGCGTGGAGAGAAGGTGGGGGTTGTTACTGTAAACTATTCAAGGAACAATGAATAATGGTTTTGTGGAGGCTCCCTTTCAGGCTACTCGAAACCCCATAAATAAATCGCCTGAGAGCAAGAGTAGCAATAGGAGAATAAGAAACATTTTGGTTAAAGATGATCCAGAGACTGCCTTCCACCTTGGGTTAAATCCCAGGTGATCTACTTCATTTCCCTTCCTCCACAGTAGTGTCTGACACAGAGGGAATAAGGAGTTGAGATGAGAAAACAAAGGCTGCAGGGCTGAACATAGTAATGGTATGGCGCCCCAATATATAGTTGTCTCTTGTCAACATACATTAAACGTGAGGAGTGATAGGAAAGAACACTGTGGGCATTCACAGCCTACCTCCTGTGGCATCTGACATGGGGAGACCAACCCCTTACTGTGTAAGGAGTCACTCAAGGGCAAGTGGTTTTTAAAGTGAAACAGTGGAGCAGTTGGGGATGGATTTTTAAAACTATGTACAATGAAAGCGCAATGGTGCACCCACCTGCCTTACCAAGCACATTGATAGGGAGTGCTGTGACTAGAGAAATGATTTGGTCCATATTTAAATGTAAACCCCATTAGAGAAATCCATAGCAGCTTTAGTAGGACAGACTCGTAGTCTGCTGACCAGAGGGTAAAAATACAAGGTTCAGCATATAAGCGTAGTTGGTTTTAAAATCATTCATTCAGCAAACGTATGTTCAGCACTTAATATATACAGAGCATTGTGCTAGGCTCTGGAGGACATGCAAAGTTTAGATAAGACATCAAATCTCTGCCCTCATGGAATTTGTGGTCCTAGAAGAGGATTTGACATAATATACAATGAAATAATAATAATAATAATAATAATAATAATACTGTTGTTCTTCATTTTCAAAGAAGACCACGACATCAGGGAGATAATGCCATGAGAAGCAGCACATGAATTAGATTTGGGAGAAGGGTGTACTGTGCTAAGTCATTAGTCTCACTTTCTCCTCTAGAGTCATCTGGGTCCAGTGACCAGCTGTGAATCAGGATGACTGGAGATGGCCCTGGATGTGAGGCCAACAGGGTTAAGTGACTTGTCCAAGGTCACATATCTAACTGCCCTTTCCAAGACACATAGGGAACTACTACAATAGTTACTAAAAGCTATTGTCTGGTAGATATGAAAAAAAATTATGAAAAGAAGAATCTTAACTATTAACTACTACTATCTACAAAAGATGAATCATAATCTATTAAGAAGTATATGAAAGAATGTATCAAATCACCATTGATAAGAGAATAGAAATCACAACAACTTTGAAGTTTCACCTTATATCCAGCAATTTGATCAAGATGTCAATAGACAGGAATGCTGGAAAAGTGATGAAAAGACAAGCACACTAATATATTTTATTATTATCCCAACCATTTTGAAAAGTGATCTAGAATTATGCTAAGACAGTGATTAAAAAGTCCATAAAATAAAACCTTACTGATACGTAAATACATTCTAAGGAGGTCAGTGATAAAAACATTTTATATTTGCCAGAATATTTATGGCAGTACTTTTTACAATAGCAAAGAACTGGGAACCAGGTAGATGTCCATCAATTAAGGAAAAGTATTTAAATTGAAATTCATGAATTTTATGGAATATTACTAGGCTGAAAGAAATGATGAATATGATGCAAACAGAGAAGCATGTGAAGATCAATGTATATAGTGACTACAATAACCAGAACAAGTAACAAAAAAATGAAGGCTATTAAATGATGACATATGACAATGCATACAGTGGTATATGAGAAGTACATAAGGTGAAGCATCCTAGTATGGTGGAGAGAGCATCTTGTAATCAGGAAAACCTAGATTCAATTCCTGTCTTTGCTCCCTGAGCAAGTCATTTCATTTCCTATTACACTAAACAATTCTCTTGATACTATAAATTACCAAGTAGTTGCATGGGAAGAGGAAATGTTCACACAGTAATAAAATTACAGTTCTGTACCTTGCCCTTCTTCTCTTCCTCAAGGGAAAAAAAAGTGCTTCACAGATGCCAAAGCCAAGGTTCTATGGCATCCCCTTGAGGGAGACCTCCTACTGACCAAAGGGATGAGAACAGGCTTCCTGAAGGAGGGGGTGCCCTTTGAAACTTCCAAATTCATTAGGCAGAAGAAACAAGATAAAGTCATATAGAGGAGAGATGTAGAACGTAATGAGGAGATAGAATAGTCTAGTTTGACTAGAGCTTCAGTACATAGAGAACATTATAATTGGAAAGAGGTTTAGAGAAGATCTAGGCAGAGGCATTCATTTTTGAGATGGGGACACTGAGGCTCAGATATGGAAAACGACTACCCTGAAATCAGCTAGCATTGTTACAGAATGAAGACCCAAACTCCAACAGTCTCTTGACTTGTAGACTTGGGATTCTAACCAGGCTGCCAAAAATATATGGTTCGAATTTGGACTTGAATATCCAAGAGTGACCTTGGGATGTGCATTATTGAAGAAAGTCAGTTTACCATTTGAACTACTGCCCTTTCAGACCCTATTTGGGCTGATAAGCCTAGTGATTCCAGGTCTGTTTCTTCTTATCCTGTTGAACTCAAGATTCTCCTTTGTCTATAAAACCAGGAGTCATAGGAGAGTGATGTGGAGGACTTTCCCTTCTCTAATGAAATATTTTCTGAAAAGAAGAAAAGATACAAGGGAGAGAATGAAGAAAGATGTGAGCTATTTTGATCTTCACAGAAGCCCCAAAGGGCAGATGCTGAAGAATTATCTGTGTAGGAAAATGATCATCCAGAAGATTTGAACCCACCTCTTCTGACCTTTGTATGCAATGACACTGCCTAAAAAAATGTGAAGGTTTCTTCCATACTTTGAGGAATTAAAAAGTACTTTCCATATATGAGCTTCCTTTGAGAGAGGTGATATTTGTCCCTCAGTCTCTAAGAAGACCATGACATCAGGAGTTGATCTTATGACAAGCAAGTGAATTAGATTTTGAATGAGGGGACCACTTAGTTACCAGCCTCACTTTCTCCTCTGGAGTCTTCTAGGTTCAGTTGTCAGATATAAATAAGATCAACTGGAGATGGTCCTGGATTGAAGGCATTCAGGGTTGTGATTTGCCCAAGGTCACGCAATTACCAAATGTCAAGGAACTCACATCTTCCCAACTCTAGATCTGATGCTTTACCTATCCACTGTGCCACCCTTTCACTTTCATTCAGGGGAACTCTGAAAAGGGGCAGCAGGGGCTACACCTGAGATTGCATTAACCAAGGAAAGGCCATCTGCCAAAGCGATTGGCACCTCTTCTGATACATACAACCCTATTAAGTGGTTCCATGTTAAGCACAGGAACCCCCCCCCCCCCCAGCCTGAATTACTAGCATGCCTCTTGGTACAACATTTACTTAAGAGAATTGACCCAAGAACCTCCCAAGGCCCTTGTGCTACCTTTTTAAATTATTCAGGTTGGAGGGAATTCATCACTTTTAATGTCAATTTAGGGAAAATATTCTTTTTTTAAATTGCTTGGTCATATTTGGCTGATGATATAGATCTTTTTTTTGGTTTGATTTGTTTTATTTTTGTCAGACAATGTGGTTAAGTGACTTGCCCAAGGTCACACAGCTAGGTAGTTATTAAGTGTCTGAGGCTGGATTTGAACTCAGGTCCTCTTGACTCCAGGGTCCGTGCTGTATCCACTGTGCCATCTAACTGCCCCTGGTGATAGAGATCTTAAGGAAAGTGCCCTTTTAAAAAAGGTTGTCTTTTATATTACATCATTTGTTTTTCTCTCTGATGTTTTCTTAAAACTTTGCAAAAATTTTAGGTGAAAACAATCATTACAGGTAGCTGGGAAAACAAAATATTTTTTTTAAAAAAAAGTGCTCAGAGTCTGAGCTATAGTCTTGGTGATCACTTCCTGAGTGATTTGGGGCCAATATTTCCACTTCTGCTCTTCAGCTTCACCTACCAAAAGGAGAGACATCTATACCTTCCTTCTTGATTTGAAAGCTTGAGTAATGTTCAGATTTATTTCCTTCAAGGGCACGTGGTCCTTTTCCATTGCCTTCTTGTCCCTACCAACCTCTCTTTGTCTCCTGTTTTCCTGTCTCCATGCCTCCTCTCCTACTCATGCTTTGTTTCAACTCAGTTTTGTTTATTAAGTACTTAATATGTACAAACATTCTTCAAGGCCCATATCAAAAGCTACTTTTCCCCTGTAGTCTTCTCTTGCCCTTTCACTAAGATGTGAACCCTGCCTTCCAGGAAAGTGGCCAAGTCCTGTACTTGTCATGTTGGTTGGTTCATCTTCCCTCATTTCCACTCTAAGGAGTGGAAGATTCCTTGAGGATGCTACCTTATTATTATTTGGTGCCTCACACACACTCTTCACCTGGCTGATACCCAGGAAATATTGGCTGAATTCACTTGGCCTCCTTGAGATTGTTAAGAACTAAGCCAGATTTGGTTATAATTACCGCCCTTAAGCCTTTATCAATTTGCTGCCCTTGAGAGAGTGGTTGAGGTTCCAACCTACCTCCAAACCTTTCAAATGTATGCCAGCTGTTATTAATGCTAGATAAGAAATAAATCAATTTCCAAGCTCTTGGGTTCAGAGTCCTTTAGAAGAGTAAGGATAGAAAAAATAAAGATTCTAAAGGATGGTGTTTACTAACTTAGGAAGTGGTTAAGTGTGTCCTGCTGACCAATCAGGGGCTTCTATAAATCTTCAGAGCTTAATAAAAAGCACTGGAAAGAAAACTGACCCCGTTTTTGAAGTTGTCTTGGTAGTTAGAGAATTGTACATATCTAAACCGCAACATTCCAACCACAAGATCAGTATTTGATTGAAATGGCATTTTAAAAATCCTCGCATGAAAATGAGTCTTGTAAAATGAAATGAAATGCTCGCTTAAAAAAATAAAGTCAGATAGTGATGATAAGTCGCCATCCACCCTGTTACAATGGAAGACTTACTTTTTTTATTTAACACATAGTAATATCAATGTGAGATGCCACATGACGTGGAGATTTTTTTTTTTTTTACTTCTTTGATGCCATTCTTTTCCCCCATCTGTAAGATGAGGTAGCTGAATTAGGTAGAATCTAAAGTTCCTGGTTCAAAATCCTGTCTACTAAGCAAGCCATGTCTTCCAAAGAATCTGGAGGTGGCAGAAGAGAAAGAACTAGTGGAAGAAGAGGAAATAGTTCTTTGGGAGAGCAATGCTTCTCAATTCCAAATAGAGTTGCCCTTTGAAGCCAGGTAGCAGGGTTGGCAGAGAGAAAAGAATCCTGGGTCAAAATGCCACTTCTCCAGATATTTCTAAGCCAGATGACCTTGGACGAATCCCAGAGCTTTAGATCCTTGAGAAACCTTTTTAATCTGGTATGGAAGATTCATAACCAACTATTTCAGAAAAAAAAATAGAATTATTTGAAGTCAGGAGGCAAAGCAAGCCACTTCCCCTTTCCAGGCTTCACTTATAAAATGACCAGATGACTTTATAATATTTTACAGAGGCATTTAATCCTCTTTGATTATTGAAATGTTCATGTTAACGCCTTTGTGAAAGCTAGGCACATTGCCTTCCATATCTGAAGAAAGATGAGAAAATTGGTCTTTCAGGCTTGAAGTGAATATGCTGATTACAAATGGTTTAATAGGCTCAGCAGAACATCATAGAACACTTTCAGTAATTTTTTTTTAATAAGCTTGGATTATTTTATCTATTTAAAAACCATACCAAACGGAGAGACAGTTTGACATGGTGGAGAGAGTGCTGTCTTTGGAAGAAGGACCACCATGATTCAAGCCCTGCGTCTGGCAACTCTTGACTCTTAAATGTGGTAGGCCCACCTTGAACATCAGAAGTTGTGGAGGAGGTGCTGACCATTCATAGAAAGGGGCAAATATAGGCGTTTATTAAGTACCTACTGTGTACTAGCTCCTATTCTTAATGTTTTACAAATATGATCTCATTAAATCTTCACAGCAACCCTGTGAGAGAGTCCCCTCCCGGGGAATCACAGATCGAGTTCCCTATTCCAATTTTTCCAATTTTCCTTTTTTAAAGCTACCTTTCTTCAATAAAAATTCTGTAATTCCTTTTTCTTACCAATTCACACTGCCCTGTTGGCCCTGTCTCCCTATTTTGAAAAGGGAAAGGTTAAGTGAGAGAAGTAAATCATAAACTCCTGTTGTGAGTAGCCTGCAGCTGTTTTCTCTGTTCCTTGCTACCTAGTGGGAATGGTAGACACATACAGGAGCAGGAGTCATAGGCTTAATTTTTCCTTCCTCTGAACAAGCTCTGCATTAGAAGTTTCTTCTTATATCAAGCTGGAATTAGGATCTCTCTCTCCTACTTCCCCTTAAGTTGTCTTAATTAAGTGAACTTGTTGCACATTGACCTACAGGAACTTTTCCCCTGCTCTGATTTCTTGCCATTCTTAATTTATCTAGCACTTACTGTTGTCTTCCTGATGTTTGTTTGTATGCTTATCCCATTCCCTTGTTAGTTCCCTCCCATCCAGTCCTCCATTTTGTATTCCCAATTCCTAGGGCAGTGATTTATAAATATTAAGTCTTTAATACCGTCCTGTTTAAAATATGGGCAGATAAAAAATCAAATTAATAGGAATATGGGCAAAGGGAAATCACAGTAAAAAAAAAACGATTCTGCATAATTATATGCCAACAAAACTGAAAACAAAAGAAATATAAAATGCCCTTCAAGAATGCCCAAACCAACAGAATACCAGTTAGAGATCTCCAATAATTTAATCCTAAAAAATTAGAATGAGCTCTAATGGAATTATTAAGGAAAAGTAGTTCTGTTCCTGACTGATTAAAAGGAGAGAATATAGCAAACATAAAAACAAACAGTTTAAGTATCCATATTAGATACCTATATAGATGAAGAAAAGAACATCCTGCCAGATGTTTTGTGAGACAAATGTAGGATATTCCAAAACTCTTAGGGAAAATTTAAGTTTTAATAAATTTAATAAATTTATTAGTTTCTAGTTTAGTGACAGTACTGCCCTAAGACTTTTGGGACAGTTTTTGTAACCATAATACTTTAATAAGTATAGGACAAAGCAAAGAAAGAAATCTAGAGACCACTGTTATTAATGAAAAGCAGTTCAAAATGTTAAATAAAATCTGCCAAAGAGATTATTGCAATTTATCCCCAAAGTCATTCATGATGATAATTTGTTTTGTGCTAAGGATAAAAAATTGATTCAATAATAGGAAAATTAATTCACATTAAGTTCAAAAGTTTACACCAAAAAAACTTTTGGCAAAGTATATGTTTTATAATTTGTGCTTTAAAATCTTTTTTTATGCTAAATGCTTTTATACATTTATGCTTTTTTAAATTTTTGTTTTTTTAATAATTTTTTATTTTAAAGTTCAATACAAAAATAAGAAAAGAAAAAATTAACATTGCTATGTATGTACACAGCACAATATAGGAGAGGATTCAAAATAAAACATAGTAAATACTATTCATTGTATTATAAGTTTTATTTTTTGTTCTATGCTGAAAACTTTTAATTAAGTACACACAAACATCCAAGATATGTGAATATACATGGCTGTAATCACACACATTTGTTCTCATGCACATACATGTAAGTCCTTACCATACTTACCTTGACTCTTGTCAGCTGTTCTCTGAAGGTAGACAGCATCCTCTTTCATGTCACATTTATGCTATAAAAAAATTTAATTAATCTTATATAATTATAGAATTACTTTTTAATATGATAAAAATTAATCTGAAATCAAAAGTATGACTTATATGTATGGAAAAATGCTAGAACTTTTCCCAATAAATACAGGAGTAAAGCAAGGAAAACAATATCATGCACAGTAACTACAGCCATATATATATATGGAAAGAACAACTACCACAAAACAATCATAACTGAATGTTATAAAATTATAATGACCAAGTTTGGCCCCAAGGAAAAGATATGAAAAGATACCTCCCTTTCCTCTCCCCCAATTCCCCACCACCACCACAGAAGTCAGGGTCCAAGGGTAAGAAACATTGTATACAATGTCAGAATTTTTTAATGTTTTTTTCTAAATTATTTTTCCTCTTAAAAGTTCTTTTTTATATGGTATGGTTCTTTTGGAAAGGTTGAGGAGAAGGGATCCCAGGAACCTGTAGGTGAAGTTAAGATATCAGAAAAATCTCTGTACACTTTAAAAAGTTTCTTTTGAACCCAGATAAAGGATTTTACATTGTTTGGGAGCTCTGTTCCATGCCTTAGGGAGATCAATGGAAAGGGTTAGCCTGGAAAAGAAAAAACTTAGGGGAGAACATTAACATGCCCTTCATTCATTTGAATGACTGTTCTCTAAAGGAGGGATTTTACTTGTTTGACTTGACCTCATAAAAAAACCAAGAACAATGGAGCAGAGTCACAGAAGCGCAATGTCTGGCAAGGTACCCATAAATCATTACTCATTTATTAAATACTTCTTATGTGAACTGGCACTTTGAAGACTTGGGAACTATTCAGACAGAAATAGACAGACTGCTCTCAAGGGGCTTATCTTCTCCAAGCTGTGTACAGAATAAATACAGGGTACTAGTTGGGGACACTATCAACTGGGAGGATCAGAAAAGAGAAAAAGGGATCTGAGAGACAGAGGTGGGGAGAACATGGTCCAGTCAAAGACATGAAAATGGGCAGTAGAGTCTCAGGTGATGGAAATAACAAAAAAGTTAAACAGTGGCATTCAGAAAAGGCAATAATGTGAACTGAGGCAGGAAAAACAGAACAATTTGTCAGGGTTTTAAAAGCCAAAATTTATATTTGATTTATATTTAAATTGATTTTATATATATATATATTGATCCTAGAAGATCAGGTGTTCTTTGCCTGGGATCTATGAACTTAAAAAAAAGTGTGTGCATGCATATATTATCTATGTGTATTTTTATGTGTGTGTGTATATATATATATATATATGTATGTATATATATATATATACACTCTCTAATACAATTTATTTCCTCTGTAGTCCTATGTGTGCATTTTATTTTTAATATTTTAAAGCGTACTTCTATAAAGAGAGTTCATATGCTTCCCCACACTGCCTAAGGAGTCCACTAGGGTTTATTGAGGAGGATCATGGCATGATCCTATACTTTATATCCTATACTATCCTATACCTTCCTATACTTTAGGAAAATCATAGGAGGGTAGACGGTGGGAATTTTGAGGCTAGAAGACCAAGAAGGAGGTCATTAAAGATGGTCTGGAGGGAGCAGCTAGGTGATACAGTAGATAGAGCACCAGCTCTGGAGTCAGGAAGACCTGAGTTCAAATCCAATCACAGGTAATTAATAATTGCCTCTTTGACCTTGGGCAAATCACAATCCCTTTGCCTTAAATAAATAACTTTTTTTTTTAAAAAGATGGACTGGAGAAAGGGGATGAAGGCCTGAACTAAGTTGAAGGCTATTGGAAAGGAGAGAAGGGAAGGGCAAAGATGGGATGGGAGCTAGGATGCAGAGAGGAAAACAAGGTTCAGCAACTGACTGGCTATGTTGAATGGGAAGAGTGAGGAATTGAGGGTAACTCTGGGGGTTGTGAACTAGAGTGTCTTGACAATGAGACTTTTGAAAGGATATGGGAAGATAATGATAATGATTCCCTGGTCTGTTTTGCACATGCTGACTATCAGAAGAAATTTCCTAAAAATCAGACCTTTCACATGATTGAATGGAGATATTGTCTCTTCACTGGATATATTTTGTCTCAAGTCAGAAACCTCCATCATAAAAATGACAACATTAGAGCAGGGTGCATGAATTCTGAGACCCCATCCAGTTCTGTGATTCTGTATTCTATAATGACAACTTAAAAATTAAGTATAAAATATTTCATTAAAATATTTTCACTAATTAAAAATTATGTTAATCTGTTAGAAAGTATGTTATTGGGGGGCAGCTAGGTGGTGCAATGGTTAGAGCACTGGCCCTGGAGTCAGGAGGATCTGAATTCAAATGCGGCCTCAGACACTTAATAATTACCTAGCTGTGTGACCTTGGGCAAATCACTTAATCCCATTGCCTTGCAAAAAAAAAAAGGCAGTATATTATTGGCATTTTTAAAAGCTAACTTAAATACAGATTAGTTATTCTTTGTTGTGTTTGCTGTTCAAATGGATTCCCTTGCCTCTTAAGTTTTCATTATTTACTAAAAATAAGGAGAATTTCTTCTTGTATAGCAAAGAGTTTTATTATAGAATGATCAGTGAACTATCTTTCCATAGTGTCCATTGTTTGGGTAGAAAAATAGATGACAACTTCCTAGGAATGTTGTAGAAAGAGGGAATATATTTGAGAAGGGCTTGGACTATATGACTTAGAAGTTCCGTGCAACTGATGTTCTATGATTTTTTTTTAAATCTTCTTCAAAGTCCTTAATAAATATTTCTCATTTTAAAATGATCATGAAGTGTTTTGTTCAGTTTCATACAGCAGCAGCAGAAATGAATGTTTTCAATTCAGTCCTTTTTCTCAAATCATTGTCTGTTATCCTTTATCAGTTGGCCTGAGATTCTGTTCACTCCCAAATGGCATATATTTTGGAAATGAACAAAATAGTTTATAGAGATACTAATGTGGACAATTTTCCAAATTCACAGCTAATTTTTAATAAGAACCCATTTAAGGCAAAAAAATGTTCCCTTTTTAATTATTAATACCCTCTTGACATTTTTACCTTAATTGAGATCATCCAACATTTGGCAATAGGATCATGATTTAAAACTCTCTGGGGTCCATGGCCATTAATGGGGATGAAATAACACAAGAGTGTTAATTTTTTACAACAGAGTCTACGAATGATAGTGTCAACAGGAATCATATTGACTGTACCCAATCAAATACTTGTTAAGTGGAGATTTTGCCCCTTTATCTTATTAAGTAAATTATATGGTCCTTTTTTTTTTTTTTTTTTTTGGAAACCTTTGGTGTGGAGATGTAAAACAGCAATTTCTTGGCTCTGCAGCGTGACATAGTTGAGAGCCGAGATTAGAGAAACCCTGTCGAGTTGCTAATACTCGAGGGCATCCCCAGCTAGAAAAGTATGTGAATTTAGGCATGGGAGGAAGGAAGGATCTGTTTTAAATTTAGTGTAGGGTCACTGCATCTTAATGATAGATTAAACAAGGGAGGGGGCAGGATGAATAGGGCTGTGCAGTACAGAGCACTAATACCACAAGCCTATGGTTTGCACTGGTTATTTAATGTCCTTTCCCATATGTTTTTGAATAGAGCAGGTTATGGCAGGGATGAGCTAAGGAATAGCTTTGTTAGTGAACAAATAGGAGTAAATTTTATAGCAGGAGACTTGAGTGTGTCGGGTTTGAAGGCTCCCTCGTTTCCACCAGAATAGAGCCCTTGGTCTTTCAGAGCCCAGGCTTTGCTCCTTGATTGCTCTCAGAATGTGCCACCACTAGAGCAAAGAGGTGGAATTTCTGGTCATAGTCTCTAATTCTTCTCCATCAAGAATTATGGAGTCCTGCCTCTGCGTGGATACAAAGGGAAATGTGACCATTCTATTCACCAGGCAATGAGACCTGAGAGGGGAACAGAAGGAAGGGTGGCACCAAAGTGCCTGGTATGGCCAGAGCCAAGCCTCTTAGGATGGCTGCAGTTTGAATTTTCAGTGTCCTTTGGGATCTGGGAGTCAAAAAACAAATGACTGTTGATAGTTAATAAATGTTTCAGGTCATTGTTTTTGCATTGCCCTAGCTTCTCCTGGACCCTGGGCAGATTGACTTCGGCCCCTGAAATCCAGTTCTGTATCAGCTCAGCCCCTGGCAAAGCCGTGTCCTTTGTAACAAGAGGATAATAATCCTGAAACTCGGGCATTTTGAAGAAATTCTGTCTAATGTAGTCACCCAATAAAGCAGTCCAGTAGCATTTATTGCTTTAATTAGCATTGTACTAATTTCTAGGGTACAGATAGAAAGAAGAAAGATAACTGATGCCTTATAGGAGCTTATGTTCTAATGGAGGAGACATCTCTACAAGTAGAGATATACCAGAAGTATAATTATAGCTAAACTTTATATAGCAATGTGAGGTTTCCAAAGTGCTTTACACACCATCTTACTTTAGCCTCATGACAATCTTGAAAGTTAAGTCCTATTATCCCCATTTTATGGATAAGGAGACTGAGGCAGAAGAGGTTAAGTGTCACAATCTTAGTCAAGGAAAAAAGCATTAACTTTTGCAGCCATCTAGTATAGTCTGTACCTGCCCTGACCAGGAACAAGTGGGCATCTCACTTTTACTTAAAGAACTCTAAGAAGTGAGGGGCAGCTTGGTGGCACAGTGAATAGAACACTGATCCTGGAGTTAGGAGGACCCAATCCAGCCTCAGACACTTAATACTTACTTAGCTGTGTGACCTTGGGCAAGTCATTTAACCCTGTTGCCTTGCAAAAACAAAACAAAACAAAAAAATGTGCAAGCTTGTATTTCTTGCCCAGTGCTGATTGTTAACAACTTTTCCCATATATCTAAGCCTCTTGTGACAAGCTTATTACTGTTTAAAAGGGACCAAACTCCTTGCTCCCTTCGTGCAGGGTGAAGGGGTTACCCTGAAGACTTAGCATAGTGCTGACCCCAGAGTAAGTGCTAAAATCAATTCTCATTCATTCATTCCTAGTGCTGCCAACTCTTCTCCTGCTTCTCCTTATCTTTACCTTACTCTCCTACCACCCTCTCATTACCACTGGAACCAGGACACCCACCCTGTAGATTTTAGCTTCTTCATTTGCCCTGACTAGGAGGGCAGCCTCACCTGGCCCACCTTTTACAGAAGACCTCAGCCATGCCTCCAGATCTCCAGTTAAGGCAGCTGGTGGGATACTAAGCCCTTCCTTTGTGCACAGATTTTTCTCCCCACCCCCATGGGATTCCATCCATTCTGCTAGTTCTCTCACCTCCCCGTCTCATCCATGTAGGGTTTCCCCCAGGAGACCAGCAATTCCTTGAAGATGTTTGTATCTCTAACTCTTAACACTGACCTTTGCCTGTAATCATTATTTAATAAATACATCTTCTGCATACGTCTCTGGATAGAAATATCTCTATAAAAGTACGAGATGTGTACATTTAAAGTCCTATCTTCTCTGGCAGTTCATACCTGTGGTAGAAACTTCCAAGCCCATACTGATCTGATCAGTCACAGTTGTGACCCCAACTTAGTGATGTCATTTTGGCCCTCTTCAAGAATGAGGGACAAGGGGCAGCTAGGTGGTGCAGTGGATAGAGCACCAGCCCTTCAGTCAGGAGTACCTGGGTTCAAATCCAGCCTCAGACACTTAATAATTACCTAGCTGTGTGGCCTTGGGCAAGCCACTTAACCCCATTGCCTTGCAAAAAAAAAAAAAAGAATGAGGGACAACAGCCAACCAACCAGGCCCTGTTTGTATAAAAGAAGGAAAATAGTCTTTAAAGAGCTTACATTCCATTGGGAGAGAAAAATGTACACAGAAAAATGATTTTTTTAAAAAAGATGTAGAAGATATATCCTTCCATCTCAAGCAATTTGGGAGAGATTGGTCAATGAACATGCACTACAGAAGGGATCCTTGAGATTTGAGGGGAGAGAATATTCTCCCTTGAATAGCCTAGGGCTGAAATCCGGAGAAAGTTTCCTTCTGGCTGAGGTGAGGAGAGAGTATGCTTGTGATCTGGAGCAGGCCTGAGGACAGAGGAAGCCTGGACTAGAGCTATACTCCCTTCAGTCTCCCGCATTCCCATCAAGTTTTCTGCTTCCTTCTCCACTGATCCTAGTGCTGACTCTGACAATAGTTTCAAAATAAAAATGGGGATGTAGAGTGAAGGCTATAGAGTAAAAGAACCAGCTCCTCCCCAGATACTGCACTGCTGATCACTTTTTAATTTGCCCTCTTGTTTTTAGCCGGACTTCTTTTCCTCTGAGCATTTTCATCTCTGGCTATCTTGTATGCCAACAGGCATTTGACACCAAAGACCTCTCTTTTTTCCTGAGAAGTCAATAGTGCTAGTTGAAAAAATAACAATCACTGTTTGCTGTGGTAAATGGGGCTGTTTGACAGCACCATGAGAAGAGCATTTTCTTCCTCAATGACAGCTTGGACCAGCCTCTCTTCTCCAGTTGCTGTTGAACTGTTGTGCAAAGGACCATCTGCTCCTGTGGTAGGGGCACAAGCTCCAGGCCACTTTGACAGGTCACTCCTCCTACCTTGTTCCACCCTGCTAAAAGAACAGCCAGAAGTCACAGTTCAACATGCCTGCTCAGTGGAAAGGCACCAGAGAGATCGTCTGCTGGGCATGGTAGACTGAACCTTGGAAGTGATCCAGTGCAATTCTCTGATACTGAGGAAACTTGAGGCCCAAGGAAAGGAAGAAATCCAGAGATCCTCCAGAATATTTAGCACTTACTATGTTCAAGCACTGTGCTTAGTACTGGGTATACTGAGAAAGGCAAGAACCTTTCTTGCCTTCAGGGAACTCACTTTCTAACTAGGGAGTCCAAGTGCAAAAGACCAAGTACTTATGAGATAGATACAAGGTAAATTAGAGGTGGGGCAACTATGTGGGTCCTGAATAGAGTGCCAGGGCTGGACTCAGGAGAACCAGAGGTCAAATCAGACCTTAAACACTTACTATAGCTGTGTGACTCTGGGCTAGTCACTTCACTCCATTTGCTTCAGTTTTCTCCTCTGTAAAATGAGTTGGAGAAAGAAATGGCAAACTACTTTGATACCTTTACCAAGAAAATCCCAAATGGTTCGTGGGGAGTTGGACATGACTAATCAACTAACCAACAGATTGGAGCTAATCTCAGAGGAAGAGACTCTTTAGTCTGGAGAGACCTGGGAAAACCATTTTGGAGAAGGTAGGGTTTTATTCAAGCCTTCCAATGTATGAATGAAGGAAGCTAACAGGAAGGAGGATATGTAAGGTTATTGAATTGAGAACTGGAGTGGCGTGAGTGAAGAACAGCATGAAGACCAATGTTTCAGGGTTGTACTGCATATGGGGCAGATTTACAGGGTCAAATCAAGAGCCATCCCATGAGCTAAGACTTGATCCCAAATCTCCCCATCACAGACAGGGATTCTTTCATGTACTACAGCTTGCTTGTATTTCAAACTGCTTTCATTTATTAAAAATAAAAATATTCCATATATTCCTGGCCTGTTCATATCATTCTACAGTTCATCACTTTCAAATGAATTGTTAGGAAATTCTTCTAAATCTAGCCATAAAAGCATTAAATTTTTTTTTTTTTTTAGATTTTTCTAATTATTCTTTCTGCCCTCTTGGCCTTTTTTTTTTTAAGACTTTTCAAGGCAGTGGGGTTAAGTGGCTTGCTCAAGGCCACACAGCTAGGTAATTATTAAGTGTCTGAGGCCAGATTTGAACTTGGGTATTCCTGACTCCAAGGCTAGTGCTCTATCCACTGTGCCACCTAGCTGCCCCGGCCTTTTTTTTTTTTTTTTTTTTTAACAAAGAAATGGGGTTAAATGATTTGCCCAAGATCACCAGCTAAGTAAGTATTAAGTGTCTGAGGTTATATTTGAGCTCAGGTCCTCTTGACTCAAGGACTGATGATCTATCCACTGTGTCACCTAGCTGCCCCTTTTGACCTTTGTTAATTAAGGAGCATACTGAGTGTTAAATCACAAGACCTGAGTTCAAGTTTTGGCTCTGCGGATTCTGACAATTCACCTTGCTTCATTTGCTTATCTTAAGCTTGTTCAGTCTGTAAAGTGGGGAGAATTAGATTTTCATTATATGTACTGCTAGTATTTTTCCTCACACTGGCATCTTTTTCCCTAGAGGTGATTATAGAGTAACCAATTTCCACAATTTAAACTGAGGAAGATAATTTGAGAGTTCTTTTTTAGGTCCAATAGAATAAAAGTTGCTTTTGTGGTATTTCAGTGATGTAGTAGAAAAAATACTGGTAAGACCCAGAGTGTAGCCAGAGGTGACCCTGTTCCCAAGGAGCCCAAGCTCTATCTCAGGTATAATACATGTACTAAATAATGAAGTGACATAAATAAATGGAGCATATAAAGTGATCCAAGAGAAGTACAGAAATCTATTGTTCTGAGACCAAGGTATGGAAGCTATTTACTGAGGGTAAGTCACAGAAAGACCTTCTAGGAGGTTTTTGCTGTGGAGCACTGGGTGGGGGGCAAGGATAGATTGAATTCCAAATGCAAGACTCAGTCTATTCTGTTTATGTTTTCAATTTCCATGAGAATAGTAATCCACCAATTCAGGAAGCTTATATAATTTCTTAGCATGGGGAATTCTTTCCAACTCTGAAAATATTGCCAACTCTTGTTGACAGTATATCTTTTTTTGGTCTTTCTCTCCTCAGTACTTAGGACTATACCCAACACATAAAATGTTCTAAATAAATGGTTATGAACTGATTCAAGTTGAATCAATGTGTTTTTAACTTTAATAGATAAGTCCTACAGGTACCTAGGGGTTAAATTGCTTGCCCAGGGTCACACTGAGCCTCGCTATCACGTGTCATGGAAAAAACTTGAATCCATACCTTCCTAACTTCAAGTTTAGCCCTATAGCCTCTATGCCAAGCTGCCTTTGGGTTCAAGAGATTCTACTTCTTTTTGTCCTCAGAACCTGGAACCTGTGCTATTTTATAAAATATTTAGTATGCTTTCATGCAGAGTGCCAGCAGGATTGAGGTGTTTCTGTGGAAGAACCATTGACATTCCCAGTCAGAATAATATTAGAAATGAGGTGCAGTGAGAGGACTCCTTGACTTAGGAATTAAAGCTGTAGGTTTGATCCTTCCACAGATACCCACTAGCTAGGTGAAAGCTTTTTATCTAGCTTTTTTTAATTTCCATTTGCCATTTCCAAAATGGAAATAACAATTTTTATATATCTTGACTTACAGAGTGGTTGAGAAGAAAATGCTTTGTAAATAAATCACATTGGAAGAAATGGGAGTTAATGCTGTCGTCTGAAAATAGGGGTTGCAATGAAGTTGAGCCAATGCTCAAGGTCAAAGGAAATGATTTATTCACAGGTGGGTGGGTGAAATTCTGTGGCTGGAACATTCATGCCTTTGGTGATACCTTCCTGCAGTTAGTCTTAGCTAGAGGTGACGGACTTGCAGTCTGGTTCAGTTGTCCTCAATGTCTTTCTGGGTGGGTTAGGACTTGCCAGAGCTGATGTTGTTATTTTGAGACAAAGCAAAGAGCCAGATAGTTCTGAAGTTTCTAGCCATGGGTTATTGGGAGAATGGTGGTGCCAATTACAGATGAGTCTTTTACAAATTAGTTTAGTTTTGAATGTCTTCAGGAATCAGATGAACATCTAGGTGGCAGATGTTCAGTAGTTTATTGGAAGAAGGGAACTTTCCTTTGGTTGTTTGAACTTTTCATATTCCTAATTTTATTAAAGTAATTTATTTGCTGGTCTTATCTCTCCCTCTCCTATTAGATTACAAGTTCCTTGAAGGAAAGCATTTGCTTATCTCATGTTTGTTTCATTATTTCATCCCTAGCACCTGGTACAGTGAATGAAATTAGAGATGCAAAAAGTGGTTAAGGATAGAGGTTCTGAACCCAGAAAACTTGATGAGCCTCCAAGGATCAAACCTTGAGAATTTATAGCTTTTAGAGACCAGCAGAATAAAGAAGAGTCAATGAGAAAAATAAGGGGAAATGAAAGAATTGGAAGGAGAACTAATAGAACCAATTCCACAGAAGAGCAAGATTGAGAAGTTCAGGGTTGTTTGACAGTATCTGCCAGTCTTGTCAACTGAAGGATGGTGAGGACTGAAAAGTTCATTGGATTTATCTATTAGAGTGTTTTGAAAGGGCAATTTCATTTGATGAGAACTAGCTATATTGTGAGAGATTTAAGGCTAATAGGAAGATGAAGACTTGAAGGTAGAATTGTATGGTGATCACAACTTGGTGGTCAGAATAAGACCAGGACAGGACAGAGCTAAAACAGTCCATAACAAGTCAAGAGAAGGGTGTGGTTTTTGGAAAGATGGAACTGCATCTATTTAAGGATCTTCTCCTCCCCCCCCCCCCCACATTCAAGAGAAAAAATATGACTCTTATATTGATTTTAGTTCAGATACTAGTGAACTGGTAATCCCAGTTGTGTCCCCCTATAGTAAAAATAATTTAGGTCTGTGATTTGTTGAACATCTTTTCATATTACATTTGTCCCCTCTATTCCCCAAAGATTTCCATTAGATCCTATTCATGAGAGGATTTTTTCCATTGAAAATCAGTAGGAAGTGAAATCTACTTTCCTTTCCTTTCTCCTTTCTTTTCCTTTTCCTCTTTCTTTATCTCTTTCTTTTTCTTTTTCCTCTTCTGTTCTTTCCCTTTCCCTCTTTCAATTGCTCAATATTCACAGAAATATTAATAGTCGAACCTTTGGCACATTGAATTTGAGTTTATCAACTCTCACCTATCTTTACTTGTTCATTCTAATACCATGAGTTTGCTAAATAACATTTGATGCCACCTTTGCATTTCTCTTACTTCCAACAGTTAAAATTTGTTTGTTGCAAAGGTCTGTTTTAGGAGAGTTTTAATTTGCAATTTAGAAAAGCCAATGCCTGTTCGACTATGGCTTTAGATCTTGAAGCACATTCAGGAAAAAGAAGAAGGGTTCTTCTAGGAAGGTGAGAAGTGTTTGAGAAATACCCTGAATCTCAAGTCCTTGGCTTTGTTTCTTTCGTCTAAGGCTTTCATGGAGAACCTAAGGAATAGGGGCTAACTGGAAACCAGGCCCTAAACATAATTAGTGCTCTGGAGGGTTTTGTCAAGTCTTAGATGCTGTGCAGCAAGTTCTTTCCTTAGCTATCAGCTAGGAGTATTCATCCATTCATTAGTCCTATCAGTTAATCTGCAAATAATTAAACTCTTAGTCTGTGCAGAGCACTGTGCCATCCTAGTCTTAAGGTTTGGGTACAAATCAGAGAACCATAATCTTTTTATATCTCCCTTTTTCTTTTATTTCTTTCATACTGGATTCTTTTTGATTTCTCTGGAATCATGGAATGTCTGCCGGAGTCAAAAGTGTCTTTGGTGAGTAGATATGGACTAACTCCCTTCATTTTACAAAGGAAGTGAACTAAGCCCAGAGAGAGGAGATGAGCCTAAAGACTCATGGCTATTTAGGGCAAAACCAGGGCCAGAACCCAAGTCTTAAAACTTCTATTCTAGCCAGCGGTAGCCACAGTGCCTCTTCTTTTGAGACTTTTCTTGTCTTGATAGAAAGAGCATCAACCTCTTGTGAGAAAAGTGCTTTGTAAAGTCTTTTAATTCTATGGTCCAATTAAAATGTTAACTTGTCTATACAGTTATATTCTGAGAAATTCTGCTTAAATTAGTAAGGTTTAGACATGAACTATTTTTTAGACAATCACATTTTAAGTGGGAGAGATTTGTAGAAAATGAACATTTTCCTATTGATAAAAATTGATGATAATAATAAACTTTATGATATGATTATAATGTATAAGTAATTAGGTAAGCTATCTTTCTCACAGTATTGTTCTTAGTAACAGAAAACACCATGAAACATCAGGGAAATTTGAAGATTGGTATCAAGATTAATTAATTTTAAACATTAATTTTTTATGTTAGAACTAAGAAGCAAGTGTTTTTTTCCCCATTAAAAACAATATAGGTACTAGAATAGGTTCAGCTCAATTCTGTTCTAGTTTACATTCTCTAATTATTTTGTTGGTCATGTACAACTGTTTTAGCTAAAAGAATTGGAAAGAAATTAAATTTTAACAGCAAAACAATCTTTAGAAACCTGTCTTTTCATTTGGCATTGTTTGAACATGGAATAAATTCTTTAGCAAGACACAAACATTTAAATGAACATTAATTTTATCCAAGTCATTATTAAACAACATTCAGACCTAATTGAAACATTTGCGGATTCTTGTATCCTGAGACCATGTCGATTTAGAGTTTAATGCAAGACCAGATTTGAAAAGACCACGGAGGGTGAGCATGATCCTAAGCCAGTGCTGATCAAAGAAAGCGTGTAAGACAAAAAGGCCCTTGGGAAACATTGCCCTGGGAAGTGGCACTTGTGCGTACAGAGAATTTTGTGCAAGTCTACAAAGATGAAATCGGCCCAGCGATGGCAGTCAAGCGTGCCAGCAGGCACCACCCCCAGCCTTGGAGGAGAGGCGCCGCGTCCTTGATCAGTTTCAGCGAGGACTGCAATGGGCTCCGCCCGCCCCATCATCTTCCCAGCTGAGCTGGGTTCCTGCATTCTCTGCGAATGCTAATTTCTCCTGACCAGAATAATTTTTACCATTGCTTTGTGTGCTTTTTGGATTTTCTCTTCCCTGCAGAATTACAACTTCAAATGTTAATTAAATATAGCAGTTAATAAAGATAATGGGGGAATTTGTAATGTCTCCATCAGTTCAATACGGACTTCATCTATCTTTGAGTTTTTGTCATTTTAGCAGTTGAGTCTTTATCAGACAGATATTAAATCAGTATGTGATTACAACATTGATATGGGTAGATTGTCCTGGAAAAATAGGTAGATTTTCCTTGAAATAATTAACGATTGTAATTAAGCAAAGATTCTTCTAGATGCATTTCAAAGTTTGTGCAATAATTTGTGCAATAAGTATAATCAAATTGAAGCCTGATGGGTTTTATACTGTTCCCTCCCTGAAGACCAGTCTGTCTGTGTGGAAGAACTTGCTGATTCTATGGCAACTCACTTAACCCATGTCCTCCTAGGTAACAAAGCAACCATAATACTTGTGCTTTGGTTAAAATCACTTTAACTTTGATCACTTTGATCTGCACATCAGTTTGGCATTGCATTTTGTCCCAACTGAACACACTCAACGAGGATGTACATGCCTTTTAAAAGCTGAGAACAGCAGAGGAATGTTACTGAGTTCGAAGCAGTTAGAGAGGAGTTACTGTTCATTTCACACTGCCCAGTTGTTGTATTGTGGAATGAAAATGGAATGTGAGGAATCTAAGCCCTTCATGTTGTGTGTCCATCCTCAGAGGGTCAGCGTTGTCATCTCTATTCTGTTGTATAGCCAATGTTTACATGATAGATGCTTCCTAGTGTGCAATGTGATTTTGCGAGAGCACTTAAGAAGGGTAGTTAGTGCTCTGTGCCATTCGTCCTGTCTGCTCCACACTCTGGGCAGTTTGTCTCAGGAGGCCAATGGGTCCCTTCTCAGAATCATAATTTTAGATGCATAAAATAAATCAGATTACAGAGAAACCATTTATATCGACAATTATCTAAATATAAAAGCAGATACAAGTCCCATGGAGCCCCAATAAGAACTCCTGCATTAAAGGAAGTTTTTCTCTTGAAGCAAAAAAGTGACTTTAATACCCCCTCAGTGTTATAAATGTAAGACCTTACGTTTCCTAAATATCTTACTAAGCACTTAGCATGGCAAATAGTGTCAGAGTCAATATTCGAAGAGATTAGTGTAGTTACATATGGTTAGGCTACTGTAAGGTCAATAGTTATGAATGACAACTCGTAACCTCAGTGTGACTGAACTAAATATTAGTACATGACTGGCTGGCCCCTTGCTATGGAGCTCTGAAGAATAGCTGTTTGTTTGAAATTCAGTGGGGATCAAACCTGTCCCAAGCCCTGCAGCTCTCTTCTTTCCCATTCTTCTTTCACAGGTGTATATTGGAGATAAAAAGAAATAGATTGAGTTCTTTACTTCCCCCAGTGAACATATTTCCCTGTTTTGTTGGAAAGGTGACTTAGATGTGTTTACATATAACAAAAAGTAATGTGATACAAAATGCTGTAATTAGACAACATGATACTTTAGGCATCTACGTTTTAAAAGCATGAATGAATGTCCTTTGTTTTCTTCATTGAAATCTCATTGTATAACACATTCTGTACCACATTCCAACTCGTAGAAAGTAGGAAGCACTTGTTTCATTGTTGCCAGAGGATAATGTCAGGCTTGTGTTTTTCCATCAGGAGAGTTGGTTGAAATGTTATCTTTGTTATTCCTGTGATTTATTAATTTATATTCATCTTAACTGCAAAGAAGGAAACAAAAGAGGACTTCATATGTACTACTCAGGAAAGGGAAGATTCTTGCACAGCTCTACATCACCTTCTATTGATAAATCTTTTCCTTATGCTCTCCCTTTCAGTATCCAAAGTAACAAAAGCAAACGTTTATTAAGCTTCCACTCTGTGCCAAAGCACTCTGCTTGTTGGGATTCGGGGCGGGGGGTGTGTGTGATGTGATGGTGGCAAAAAATGCAAAGTTTAGGCGAAACTTGGGCCTGCCCTTGGGGAACATGCAATCCAATAGGCTAACAGTTAAAATAGTGGGTATGTGCAAAAAAACAAGTTTTCCTGTTTAAGATAATTTCAAAATATAAGTGTATTGATTTCATATAAGACCATGCATAGAAATCCAATTGAATTCTTCTTGAATCTCAGAATCTCAAAATTGGCCTCAGAACCTGTCTAGTATATCTTCCACCTTAGCCTCCTTCTATCTTCTCCTTCACATTCCCCTAAAAGACCTCCAGGGGTGGGAAACCTACCCCTTCTTATGATAATCTTGCTGAATTTGTGGACAGCTCTTATTGTTAGAGCAGCTTTTGATCTTAGGAAGTTCCGAAGAATATGACTCTCAATTCATTTCTAACTAGATTGAATGGGGCTTGATGATCCCCAGAATTCCCTCCAGCTGCAGAATGCCACAAGAGTTAAGAGTCAGTGCCTCTGATCTTCTTCCCATGTGGGATTAGAGTCTTGCTTTCTTATTTGTATTTTTTTCTTTCTAACTTATGTTTCATTTTAACTTAGTTTTCACAGAAGTGAAACAATGGAATAGTCTTATAAAGGCTTAGACTTCACAAGCATTTAATAAATAGGTTAGTGGGTGTGCCTGTGGCCAAGGGAGATACAAAGTAAAATCTGAGGTTTACCTTAGTACTGGCTAGTCTGGTAGGAGAATGTCATGAAAATAAAAAAAAAATGAATAGGAAAATGTTCTCCTTATGTATTGAAAACATGGTATTAATGTATTTTTTAAAATTTATTTTTAACAGGTGAAAAGGAATGTATATGACCTTACTAGTATCCCTGTTCGCCATCAGTTGTGGGAAGGCTGGCCACCCTCAGCTACAGATGACTCAGTAAGTAATAGCATCATTTAGCATGTGACTTTCTGGTCATTCTTTCTTCTACTTGTGACTATTCCATTGAAAGTTCTGTGCCAATCAGACTGTAGAAAAATGAAATGGTACAAACTTACTCCCTCACATAGCTCTTCCTGTGACACCAAGTGTATAATGGGCTTCTCACATGTCTGTAAAGGTTCTTTTCTCACAATAGCTTTGTAAGGCAGGCAGTGCTTCCCCATTTCACAGATGAGCTGACTGAAACCCACCTTAGGGGTTTCAGTACCTAAATTTTTCTTTTCCAAATGTGTTTAACCTAGGCAAGAATCTGGGCAGCTAGATGACACCATAGTGGATAGAGCACTGGGCCTGTAGTCAGGAAGATTCACCTTCCTGAGTTCAAATCTGGCCTCAGACACTCACTTACTAGCTTTGTGATCCTAGGCAAGTCACTTCACCCTGTTTGCCTCATTTTTCTCATCTGTAAAATTATCTGGAGAAGGAAATGGCAAAACATTCCAGTATTTTTGCCAAGAAAACCTCAAATGGGGTTACAAACAGTAGAATACTGATTGAACAACAAGACAAAAATCTAGATTGAGATAGACTTTCAGTCATGCCACATCCGTAGTGTGGAATGAATCCCATGACAGTGGAATTGCCACCTGAGATTTTTCACCACTATACGTAGAATCTTGTCACATTCTTTAGAAAAGAAATGTTCAAGGTAAACAAGAAAAATCAAAACTTAATTCTTTTCTTTGACTCATTTCTTTTCAGATTTTGGCTGGGGAACTGGGATGTGACTATAAGCAATATGGACTTTTGAATGAGTCTTCACAGCTCTAGAGATTTGTCATGCGTTTATTAATCAGTCATCTGCTATTTGAAAAGCACTTAGCCAAGTTAGAGCTAGCGATTTAACCCTAACATGGTCCAATAACTCACAGTTATGGAGTTCTTCAGGGTTATAAAGCACTTTACTCAAAATAGCTTTGTGATATTGGTAGATATGATACAAGTATCTTTATCCCCATTTCACAGATAGAGAACATGAAGGAACTGGAGTCAGTCACCCACGCTAATATGATTAGAAAATGGCAGAGCTGGGACATGAACTGGATTTTTCTGACTTAAAGTTCAGTGTTCTTTCTACAAACTGGACAACAAACTTAATGAGGATAGTGAATTTGTACTTAAAATCATTGTATCTCACCCCCTTCTGAGAGCAGTACATTATAGGAACATCATAGATATTTAAATCAATTAAATGAAATTGAAAGAAACTGAATGATTGGACTAGGACTTATTTAATCTGAAAATTTTAAGACCTATGATCTTAGATCATTGTAATGTTTCTGTTATCTTGCTGGTTCTCTGTTGCATCTCTCTCTTTAGATATTCTAAGTTTGGTCTGTCGTCATACTAAGGGTTTCTATTCAATGCTCTACCAAGAGACTGTTCATGATGAGGCATCTTTATTTTGACATGCTGGGCTATTACCCTATCTGCAAGAGTTCATTGGTGATTTGTGAATCCAAAATGAAAATTTGTCAAAAAATTCTAAAATTTAAATCTAAAAAGTAAATAAAGGTTTGAAAGTGGATTTCTAAAAATATTTTATATTTTAAAAATACTCAAAGGGACAACTGTAAGTTTGGAATTAGTGTGTCATAACCTAAGCAAAACTAAGCATATCTGTCTGGATAATAAACAATACCCTTAATTTTCTTTCAAAATATTTTCCTTTTTAATCACTTCTTTCTAACAATAAAACATGGTCACACTTTGAAAAAGATTTTGGAACTATTAAAATCAGAGATCTTTGGAATGAGGTACATCAGAAAAGAGGGTTTGATGCAGGATCTGCAAGCAGTGAAAAAAATGCTTAAATTGCAGGGAAAGAGCGGAGAATGAGTACCTTGGAGTTTTGATTCCATGAAAGGCACTAGATAAATAAAGAGGCAATGAGCCTGAAAATGTGAGTCTAGAGTAGATAGAAAAGAAGGATAGCTAATGAAGAGAATGAGGGAGAGAAATTCTTTCTGGAAAGGATTGCAAAAAATGAAATTTTAAAAAGTAATAATCAGGACAAGTTGAAGGGAAAGAGAGAAGGTAGTTTCTACTTGACTATGGCGGGGGGAGAAATCAAATTAAATAACCACATAAAAGCAGAAAAGAAGTGGAAATTAAATAAGAAAATCTTCAAAGGAAAAACATTAACAAATGGGAAGGGGGAGCTCAGGAATAAGAGAAAAAGAGCCAGTGGGAATTGGACCACCTAAAAAAAAACTAAGCTAACATAAATGAAGAGACATAGTATTGTATTTACAGTAAAAGAAGAGGAAAAAATATAACCTAAAAAAAACAGTTTTAGAGACAAATGAAGGAAAATAGAATAAACTTAATTTATAACTTTAAATGTGAATGTATTAAATAATTCAGCAAAATGAAAAAAAAAGAATGATAGATTGCATAAGAAAACAAAATTCCACAATCTGTTGCCCATAAGAAACTTATTTAGAAAACCTCCAAACCCAGAATGAAATTAAGAATCTGGAAAAAATTTTGTATGCATTATATACTCCAAAAAAGTAGGCATTGCAATCATAGTATCTGACAAATCAAAAAGAAATGTTTTTTAAAAAGATGAAAAATGAGATAACAATATTATGTTAAAAACACTATGGACAACAAACCAGCATCAATATTAAACTTAAATACTCCAATATCTTTGCATTCAAATTTATAAAGGAAATATTAACGGAATTATAAGAATCAATAGACAGTAGCAGAATAGTGAAATATTTTAGTTTTCCAATATTAGTTTTGAACTGAACAAATTACTGGAGAATCTAGAGTTAAAAGATGTATAGTGTCTTCTAAATGGAAGCACAAAAATTTACATATTTTTCAACATAGCATGGAACTTTTGCAAAAATTGATCCTATACTAGGGCACAGAGATATTGCAAACAAATGTAAAAAGTACACTTTTTACCGACCATAATGTAATGGAAAATAGTCATTAGTTCAGAGACCACAAGCAAAAGACCTAGACCCAAATAGATACTTAACAATGGAATCCTAAATAATGAATGCTCCAAGAACAAATCATAGAAACAATTATGTGAAAGAAAATGATAATCATGAATAAAATACCAAAATTTCTGGTATTCATCTAAAGCAGCTCTCAGGGGGCAAATCATGTCCCTGCAAATATACATTAAAAATTTAGAGAAAGAGAGGATTAATGAATGGAATATTTTTTAAATGCAAAAAGCCACCAAACAATCTTAAAATAAGCACAATAGTGAAGATAATATAAATCAGAGGAAAAAATATATTATTTTGAAACACAAAAATCTATTATTTCATATTTTTCATTCATGTCCAGCTCTTTGTGTCTCCATTTGGAATTTTCTTGGCAAAGACACTGGAGTGGTTTGCCAATTCCTTCTCCAACTCATTTTATAGATGAAGAAATTGAGACTAATGGAATTAAATGACTTGTTCAAGGTCACACATCTAGTAAGTGTCTGAGGCCAGATTGTGACTTGGAAAGATAAGTCTTCTTAACTTCAGGCCCAGCCCTCAATCTTCTCTGCCACTTTGTTGACCCCCCCCCAAAAAAAAAAAAAACTATAGAAATTATAAATAAAGCCCCAAACTGATTTTTTGAAAAGATTAATAAAATTGATAAAACTTTAGCTAACATGTTTAAAGAGATAGCAGAATATCAAATAAAAAAAGGAATAAAGCAAGTTGAAATTGCAATCAAACCTGAAGAAATAAAAAGAAAAATCAGAACCTCTTCTATACAATTAAATGCTAACACAACTGTGAGAGAGAATACAAAGAAATAGAATAATACCTTCAAAAATATAAAACAAGTAAACTGACCAGAAAACCAGATAAAGATCTTAAATATTTTAACCTAATCTTAGAAAAGGAAATAGATTGAGTTCTAAAGAAACTATCTTAAAGGGGAAAAAAGCTAAAACAACCCAAACAACTTTTGGTCCTGATGATTTCACAGGAAAATTCTAAAATCAGTGATCTCGACACTAAGAGAAACCTTAAGATCATCTGATTCAGCTCCCTCTGGGTGAATGATGGTATCCCCATTTTATAGGTGAGGCAACTATATATATATATCTTGTTTTTTTAAATTAAATATCATCCTGCAACCTTTCTAATGCATATTTTGTGGATACTTGAACTTTAGAAGTTAATGAGCAGCTGAAAAAATTATTCCCTTTAAAGGGTGAACAATGTACTTTAATGTACTTGGGTCACCAAATTGATAGCTTCATTGATTTAAATGAATGAAAAGCATTTATTAAGAATTTACTCTGTTTCACTCTGCTATTTCTTGGGGCAATAAATACAAGGGAGAATCCTGCCCAAAGGAGTTCACCTTATAATGAATGCTGGCCAGGGTGGGTATGTTGGTTTGTCAAGGGCCTGTTGAATGTAGCTATAGGGAAGTAGACCTTTCCAGAAGCAATGGCAGTATTATTTTGGTTTCAGAGCTGGAGGTTGGGAGAGATGACTATTGCCATCAAGTCAAACAGGGCCATAGTGGGCCTTATGAGACTGCTCCCCATGAGAAGACTAAAGCTAAAGAGGTAGACTTGCTGGGTTCTCTCAACCATGGGTGCCTCTTCCCCTCAACTCTGGCTTCTCTGCTTCTTTTCCCCCCTTGACTGTAAGCTCCTTGAGGGCAAGGACTGACTTTCTTTCTGCTTAGTCCACGTAGTACAGTGCTTGGCTCATAATCCACACTTCATAAATGCTTATTGGCTTGAGGTGTACAATTTAGAACTGGACAAGAGTCCCAACTTCTCTTTTTCAGCTGGGAAAAACTGACCCCTATGGAGGGGAAGGGGGAGGAGAGGTGGGATTGGAATCCAACCCTTTGGAGCTCAAGTCAGCATTCTTTCCAAGAGGCCAAGTTGAGTAGTTCCAGGAGAAGACCAGACAGGGCTGACCTCTGGCATAGCTTAGATTGAAGCCAAAGGACTCCTGGTGGAAGAGCTTTGGATTGAAGTTTCAGTCAGACTAATGACATAGAAACCTTCCTTTGCAGGGTCTGGTTGGCTGGAAACTCATGATTCTCTTGTTCATGGTTGACATTGTTGCTTGTGTACCTCTTTGTCCTGTCTGTCGAAATTGCAAAAGTTGAGGCATCTGCTCTGAAGCAAAATCATCCTCCCAGCTTGGCTGCTCCCGTAGGGTGCAGCTGGGATGTGTCAGCTGTGTAAACACTTCTGACTGTGTTACCAGCAAAATATAGAATTAATTTCTTTGCACATGAATGTGCCATAACTTAATACCTAAGATGGTTTAACTTTCTGGGGAACCACCTGAACAATTTTTTCCTTGTGCCAGATAAGGATATTTGTTAATAAGGTTCATTAGCAGCAAACTTCAATATCATGCCCCTTTCCTCACCAGCTACTGCAAAAGCTTTTGTGGGCATGAAGAGGTCAAATGGGCAGTATCGTGTGTGTGTGTGTGTGTGTGTGTGTGTGTGTTGTGTGTTTGTGTCCTGAGATCCTATGTATTAGAGCTGGTTTCAGAGCTACTGTGATCATAGACAAGCTGCTGCCCTGCTGTGAGCCTCAGTTGCTTCTTTTGTAAGAATAACCAGGGCATGAACTGATCATAGAATCATATGATGAGAAGGGAACTTAAAGGCGGTGAGATTTGAATCCATGATTTGAGATCTTTCCCTTGGTATATCATCTATCTAATCCCCAAGGAAGAGGGGAACCTATAATCCCACAATAAAAGTATTAATTTCTTCTTTTTGTAATTAGGGAAACCAAGACTAGAATGGTTCAGTGACTTCCTTAGGACTCTATAGTATATGTAGAAAAGCGATTTCCCATTATGGATGCTAATTAGGGATGCCATTCACTACTGTCAGACTTTATGATTATTCAGTGATACAAACAAAAACCCTCTAGAAGCAAATCACAAATAGGAATCCTCAAGGTTCTGTCTTGTACTTGTGCTTGTGACAAGGCTTCCCTTCTGTCTAGTCAGAGACCACGTGCCTCCCTTGGACCTGGCATCTGCTATGTTATCCGTGCTTTGGAGCCAACACTGAGTATATCAAGGAGAAGAGGGGGATGGACAGTACCATAGCCTGCAGACAGGTCAAGAAGGAGGAAAACTCAGAGTAGGCCATTAGATTTGTGAGGTTATTGGGAGATAGCAGTTTCCATTGATGAGATTGGGAGGCAACATAGAGAGAGTTAAGAGGGAGGCCAAAGCAGGTACAATCAAGCTGAATCAGTCCATCAACAAACATTTATTAAGGACAAGACCCGAATTACTAAACAACCTTGTGAGTAAGGGAGCAGGTAAACTGAGGCTTCCAAGACAAGAAACTCCTCTGAACTCTGGCTGCAGGAATCATTCTCATATACCATATTATTTCCTGTCTTTGTACTCAGGGACACTGTGGGAGCTTTCTGACTGTCATCGAATTGTGATCGTGCCAAGGTCCATGAAAGCATGGAACATGGTTTGTAAGCTTTTCAAAATGCTGTGAACCAAGAAATTCCTTAGTGTATACCTAATTCTAAACAGAAGATAGATATTCTGACTGCACATTTTGAGGGAATCAGGAGTGTCAAGTCAGTCAATAAACATTTATGAAATGCCTACTATGTATAAGGCATCATGATAATAAGCTTTAGGAATACAAATTAACGAGTTCCTTCTCCCCCCTTCCTCCCCCCTCTTGTTCACAAGACAATCCTGACTCTTGAGGAGTAGGAATAATGAGGAAAAAGAAGCTGAAAAATAGGAAGCAGTGTGGAGCATCTGGCATGACTGTCATGGCAGAGAAGTCCAAAGGGGTATAGCCAAATGGCAAATGACTGTTTAGCCCAAAGAAGATGTAGAAATATTATGATGTTGAACATTGCTCACATTTAGACAGTACTTTGAGGTTCACAAAGCATTTTGTAGCTTAAACCATCAGAGAACATGCACGGAAGGAACTAAATCACTGGGCTCTGCTCCATGGTCCTCAGCCACAGCCCAGTCATTTCCCATCTTGCCAGTCTCCTCTCTTCTCCACTTTTTTCCTTTTTAGTTGTAATTCAGTCATATATTCCCTCCTCTGGAAAAGGTTTGTCAGTTATCTTTTCTGTGTTTTTCACTACCAAAGCTCCTTCCACTCCACATCTCTTCTCTCACATCAGAATGTCTGTTTCTTGTGGGAGGAGATAGCTTCATTTTAAAATTTAGATTCTCACCTGTTTGACCACTCCTCTGTCTCTTTTACTGGACCATCATTTGGGTCAAGATCACTAACTGTAGGTGACCCCTTGGATGGTTTCATTCAGTCCCCAAGGCTCTCTGTTCTGGTCTCTCTTCTTCCTCTCTAATATTTTTCCTAGTGATATTAACAGTAACCATGAAGAAAATGACAACAGCAACAGTAATCCAACATTTACATATCACTTTAAGGTTCTTTGCAATGACTCTAGAAGGTAGTTGTATTATACTCATTTTACAGATGAGGAAGCTGAGGCAAACAGATTAAGCGACTTGCTCAAAGTTACATACCTATTAAATGTCTTAGGCTGATTTTAAACTCAAGTCTTCCTGAACCTAATTCCAGCACTTATCCATAGGGTCACCCAACTGCCTCAGTAGCTCCCTTTGTTTCAGTTATCATTGACTGATTGATTGTTTAAATAACTACCTCTATGAAGATGATTCTCAGATCTATTTATCTAGTGCTCTCTCCTGACCTCCAGGCTTCCATCTCCTGTTGCCTATAGAACACCATAAAACAAATGTCTCGTAGATATCTTAAATTCATCCTGTCCACAACTTGATTGTAATCCTTCCTTCTCCCTAAATTATGTTACCATTGAGGACACCACTCCTTTGTCTCCTGGGCTCACAATGTCATTCTTTCTTAATTTCCATATGCTAATAGTGCCAAGTCCTGTTGGTTCTGGTTTCATACATCTCATATGCAGATACCACACTACTACCATGGTAAAGTTTTTCATTCTCTTTAGACCTGATTGATTTATTGCATTAGCGTGCTGCTCACCTTGTCCTAGGTTTTTCCCCCTACTCCAGTCTATTTCCACTCAGCTGTAAAGTTGGTCTTCCAACAGCATGATCTGACCTTATCACCCCCTTCCCCATCCTCTCTCTCATTCAATAACTACTAGTGGTTCTCCTATTTAGGAACAAGTAGGAAACTCTTGGTTTGGCCTTTCAAACTCTACATGACCTGGCTCTCTCCTATCTTTCCACACCTTATTGTCCTTAATGTGATCTGGAATCCAGGAATCCTGCCCTTAGTTGTTCCTCACACAACAACTGTCTTCCATGGCTGGAGTTCTCTCCTTCCTCATTTTTCCTCTTGGGCTTCATTTACATGTCAACCAAAGTCCTACCTTCTGTCCAAAGCCTTTCCTCATCTTCCTTAACATCAGTGACTTCCTTTTGATATTGTCTCCAGTTTGTCATAGAGATCGCACATACATGTCTATTTTCTTCATGCAGAGTTGGTCACTTTACCCCCCCCCCCCATTAGATTAGGAGTTCTTTGAGAACAGGGACTGTATCCTCAGCACCTAATTTAGACCCTGACATTTAGTAGGAGCTTAAACCATTTGACACCTTGCCAGTTCTATGTCCAGGACTTTAGTGCATAGATTAGCTGACTTCAGTGGGGAAGTGTGATTCTCCTGCTTTTCAAATGAGGTAATTCAAACTGAGAAGGTAAATGATAAGTGTCCAAGGTGGGATTTGAACTTAGGTATTTTGAATCTCAAATCCCATTCTCTGTCCAATGAACCATTTTGACATAAATGATAACTGTCTTTCATTTGAAAGAGGGATGAGCCTTGTTCTGCTTGACTTTGAAAGAAGAAACAGGAACCATGGGAGATGGTTACAAAGAGGCAAATTTCAGCTGAATCTTAGGGGGAAATTCTCAATAATTAAGGCTATTAAAAAATAGAACTGACTGCTTAGTCAGTACTGGGCTGTCCATCACAGGTGTTTAGACCAAAGCTGTATTACTTGCTTCTTAGATTTGGAGCAAGAAGACACTTAAGGGACTTTTGAGGTTATTGAAGATGATATTTCTATACAATTATAACCCGAACTATGTATTCTCTGAGGTCTCTTCGAGATCTGTGATTCTGTGACTCTGGCTGATTAACACCCATATTGATTAACTGTTTCGGAGGCCTGAGGTTTTCTTTCAAGTAAAAATGAGATTATCACAAAACTGTGAAGTCACATGGAGGGAAAAGTCAGATTTGAGGAGTGCCTGTGTTTGGCACTTTCACCCAAATAGGTCAGCCTCTTCTGTTTTAATCTAGGCTAGCCAATCCCTCTGGTCCCCACATGTGTTCTGTTATGAGTGTCTGGATAGAGCCTAGATAGTATACATCCAGAATAGTTCAAGATCTCCCAAGTGAAAAGGAATTCAGACCATCTGGTTCAATTCCTTCCTAGTCAGGAATCCCCTTAAACTGTCGCTGATGATAGTATCCTGTCCTTGCCTGAATCCCTTCAAATGAGGAGAAGCTTGCCCCTCTGAAGCAGGGCACTGCTTTACCTCTCCCTGCCATAACCTGGCCCATTTGGCACAACCAACCCTTTAGTATCAGTGACTGGGTATCCTCCAAGTTTCCTGTGACTGGCTATGCTACTTCTGTCAGCACATTCTCATGTTGTGGGCTTCTGGTCTCTCACTGTCTCGGCCATCCACAGTATAGTGCATGTGTCATTTCTTGCACCGAGAACATTTAAATATCAATTTTGGAGGGATTATGTTCATAATTGGACAGGCATTTCTAGCCTCGTTTGTACTGGGCACTTCATCTCTCAGAGCCTCAGGTTCTTCATTTGTCAATTAGGGATAATAATCCTTCCTGTGTCTTCCTCACAAGACCTTCGTGAGGATCCAATGAAATCATAGGCCTGCACAGGCTTAGGAAGACTGTTTGGGACCTGAGAAATGGGAGAGAGGATTGTTGGTGTTAACTTCCACATTAGAACATACTCTGTCTAAAATCTGGCATGTTTGATACTAATAGAAGTGATTTTTGGTCTTTTCTCTCCTTCCCCTACAATTATTCCCTTCTCTCATCAATAAAGTCCCATCTGAAACTCCATTTGAGAATGTGCCCAGGCTGGTCACTGCTCACTTATCCAAATTTGCTCCTGACTTTCCATCCTAGAACTGTCTACACATATTTAAAAGATAGCTGGCAGCACAGCAGATAGAGTACTGGTCCTGGAATGAGGCAGACTTGAGTCCCAAACCTACCCAACTTAATACCTGGGTAACTGGATAAGTTACTTCATAATTTCCTGACTCAGTTGCCCCATCTGTAAAATGGGGATAATGATAGCACCTACCTTCTAATTTTTGGGATGGAAATTCAAAGAACTTTATAAACCTATGTGGTTGCTGGCTATAGTTATAATTATTAGCTAGGGTCTACATATTTTACCTACACATTTCACTGAATTGGAATTAATAAACTTTTTTACATTATAGCTTTGAATAGTAAAAATTGAAATACATGTAACCACTGTAGGGGAGAACATTATTTGTACTAATTAGAATTGAGCTTTATTGTCATCATCATCATTATCATCACATGGAAGAAAAAATACATTTGCCAGAAAATGGGACAAGGAATTATTGGAGGAAGCTGCAAAGAGGCAAACGAAGATTTGACATGACAATATCTCCTCTAATAATTAGGAATATTCAAAAGGAGTGGCAACTCGGTGGTGCAGTGGATAAAGCACCAGCCCTGGAGCCAGGAGGACCTGAGTTCAACTCCAGTCTCAGAAACTTAATAATATCTCTCTGTGTGACCTTGGGCAAGTCACTTAACACCATTGCCTGGCAAAAGCAAACAAACAAAAAGAAATATCTGAAAGGAAAATTGGAGGATGGACCCCCTCCAAGGTCCCTTCTTAAGTTCTTCAAGTAAAGGGCAGATGACCACGCGGTGGTATGTTATAAAGAGCATTTTTGTTTATTAATGGGCTTTTCCATTTTGGAGATATTGTAACTTTGTCCATGAGAATTATTATTCTTTGACTGTTTTTTTACATGTGACCCCATGCCCAAATTATCTTCAGAAAAGTTATGACAGATTGTTTTCATGTTCGTGATAGGGAAGCAAAATCATTCAAATTCATATTTGAATGTTTTTCCTTAGAGTAATATGATCTCAAATCTACCACATAATAAAATACATGACCCTGTGTTTTCTATTTCCATCCCTATTCAGATTGTTTCCATTGAATGTTTTAGGCTTCTAGATTAGTCACCTTGAATTGTTGATGTTCTTCTCATCCATTATCCCTGAGTCCCAGAGGAACTTAAGTGACTTGTCCAAGCTGACCTGAGCAGCAGGTCATAGAGCTGGCATTGGAACCAAGTACCCTGGAGGTGTGGAGTCCAATTAAGAAGGCGATCATGTCCTGGCTTACATGTACAGCCGTGAGACTAAAGAAAGCCCAGGTGCTAAAAGTAAGAGAATGGAAAGGTTTCAGTAGAAAAACTGCAGAACCTAGGGATCATCTGAGTAACTTGAAGGAGACAAGAAAGTTAAAAATGCCTGAAGTAAAGGGCAGCTAGGGTAGTGTAGTGGATAGAGCACTGGACCTGGAGTCAGGACCTGAGTTCAAATCCAGCCTCAGACACTTAATAATCGCCTAGCTGTGTGATCTTGGGCAAGTCACTTAACCCCATTGCCTTGCAAAAACAAAAAAAAAATGACTGAAGTTTTGAGCTCAGTTGACTGGGAATATGGTCTTGATGTCAATAGAAATTGGAAGATAAAAACTAGAAAGAGTGTCATTCTATAATTGTATTTCTACTCAACTGTCTTAAGAGTTTTCTTTCTCTTCTGACTTTTTCCCACTCTGGTAATCTCAAAGAAAAGACTGAGTCCTGTTTCCATTATAATTTGTGATATTCTTTTTGATGGTCCCATAATAGACCCACATGAATGGAATGAACAGATCTCTAGCTTTGATAAACCAGAGGAATTAACACCTGGCTAAGACTTTCTGGTATGAAAAGTTAAGATTCCATGTAAGTCCTGTTGAAGAGAAGATTCACAAAATACCATTCTAAAAAACAACAATAGGCAAACAGGAGAAATAAAATGGAATATTTTGAAATTTCTTGAGAACTTGCAGCCAAGAGATGTAGAGATAAAGAGATGGATAGAGTGATTTCACTAATAGAAGACACTCCAGTTTAAATCAACCAACATCTCCACCATTTATCATCTCAGAAGGTTGCACAGAGCACTAAGAGACTAAATGCCAGTGTATGACTCAGATTGGAATTAAACTCAGTTTTTCCTGGTTACACAAATTCTCTATCCACACACATACACACATACTCACTCATGGTCACACATGTTCATATACCTCTAACTCTCCCAAGTTAGCATATCCTTACCACATACTATGGGTTCAGGAGACCCCTGCCTCCAGAGATGACCTTGTAAATTCTTGTAGAATTAATTACTGGCATCCTTTCAAGGTTACTTACTTCCCCATTATCTTTTTTTACATTCTTTAAAAGTATCCAGAGAGGTCAGACCAAATGACCTGGGAATTTTTTTTATTATATTTGAAACTTATGATTCTCTTAATACTATATACTTCCTTTAATGGCTCTGTTATTTCATTTCCATAAATCCTCTCTAGAGGATCTCCTTGGCCAAACTGGGGTGGGGGGTGGAGCTTTTTTGGGGGCAGGACACTATTCTCCCTCAATGTACCCTTAGTTCCTGTCCTAGGCAGACTGTTGGGGCTCCAGGAAATTCAGAGTACATTATGATCACTTATTGGGGATTAATTACCCTCTTGGTTGTTCACTATTGTACCCAGTTTTTTAAGGGAGATAGGGAGGGAGGTTAAATGATTGTTTTTCATGGTGACTGATGGAACAGGCACGTCTGCTCTAACTTCTGAGCTTCTGACCCTTTAATAGGATCTTGGGTGTTAGAAGTGGAAGGGAATGAACTCATAGGATAATTGCAGAGGAAACAGTAATATCCCAAACAGACTCAGTAGCAGCTGCAGAATTGGGCATGAACCATGAATTGACTCATTGGCCAGTGAAACCTGTGGTTTGAAAGACCATTTTCTGGTACAGAACAAGGAATGTCTTAAATTCATCATATGTTTGAGGGGCAGCTAGGTGGCACAGTGGATAGAGCACCGGCCCTGGAGTCAGGAGGACCGGAATTCAAATCTGACCTCAGACACTTAATAATTGCCTCGTTGTGTGAACTTGGGCAAGTCACTCAACCCCATTGCCTTAAATAAATAGAATTTTTAAAGTTTTTTTTTTTTTGCAAGGCAAACGGGGTTAAGTGGCTTGCCCAAGGCCACACAGCTAGGTAATTATTAAGTGTCTGAGACCAGATTTGAACCCAGGTACTCCTGACTCCAGGGCCGATGCTTTATCCACTACGCCACCTAGCTGCCCCATAAAGTATTTTTTTAAAAAGAAACTTTGTTAATGTGTTTTCACAGAATAATATATTTGGTTCTTATTTACTGATATATCCTTGTGACTCATCACCCTGGGACTGGCCTTTATGGGGTGCTGAATTACTCAAGATCACAGAAAATCCGTGGCAGAGCTGGGCCTTAAGTGCAGGCCTCTGGACTCAGTACTGGTGCTCTTTCTACTGTTGTCTGCTACGGGACCCTCCTTTTCTCAAAAGGCAGTATTCCCAAAGGAATACAGCTCAGAAATGGGTGCTTGTTTACCATCCGGTGCTTGGGGTTTCCGGACAGAGTCTAGCACTGCTCCCAACATGAAAATAGCTGCCTCATGGGACAGGGAACAGAATTGTATGTCTTATTGGGCTTGGAAGGGAGAGTAGCAGAGAACTCCTAGAATGTCCATATATCAGTTGTAGGCACCCCCACCCTCATTTCCCCTGGCTTTCAGTATTGTGTTAACAACTTGTGATGGTCTAGTTACTTATTCTATTAATAATATAGATAATAATAACTTTCATTTCTGTAGTACTCTGAAGTTTACAAATGACTTTTCTCATCGCCATTAAGTCGGGACTATGGATTGTATTAAGGCCAGTAGAAACTCCATGACTCATTTTTGTGGAGGATAAGGATCATTTGTGGTTGTACTTAAATGACCAAATTTTTATAATTTTACACTGACTTCCTAATCTTTTAAAAGGATTTGGAATAATCATTCTAAAGTCATAGCCCTTTAAGTGACTGACTGCTCTATCCAGTGGATTGTTGACCACATCACTCCCTTTAGTATCCTATTTGTAGATAGCTCTTTGTGTAGCATTTTTTAATAAACATCTCCATGAGCCAGTTGGTAGTGATTATTCCCATAACCAGTGAAAGTCTTTCTTTCCTTTTATTGTACATTTGTTAACAGTTGTGATCATCACTGAAGGAACCACGATTTCAGTTTCTTACTTTCCAAGTACAAATTGGAACACGTAGGATTCAGATGTATAAAAGAGAAAATTACCGACAGCTTTGAGTGGCAGTTACATATCAAACCTCGCGGGGGTTTGACAGGCAACGAATATCGTTATTAGACGCTTTTTCCATAATTGCTGACATTTATCCAGTGTTTCACAGTATTTGCTAATGTATTAATGCAGTCAGTCTTGGGGAGGCTGCACATGCCTTCTTAGCCCTGGCTTTTATGGGATTCTTAAATTCATAGACCTGCGGATACTTATTCCCTGCTGGTTGCCGTAGTGACAGAGCTCAGAGATAAGCCGCAACAGAGCCCTTTTGTGATTGCTTTTCAGGTGACATTCAGAGGCAGCTTGAGCAGAGTGTCCTTTTATAGTTCCTGTAATTCAGAAAATGATAACAGCTTTTTGCTGCTTAGAAGAGAAGGCTGTCGACTGCTCCCCGTGGGATTTCCGTTTGCTGTGCTACTTCAGACCAACACCAGCCTGATAAAGTTCTTATTATTGGGCAGATTGCAAAGAGCAGGAGATGGAATTAATTACGACGGTTAGGAAAAACAGGACGGATACAACAAACCAAACTTGAGGAAGCCACAACTGATTTCCTAGCCCTTAAATGGACAAAAAATAGAAAAGAAAAATCGGAATATGCTGGAAGCTATTAAAGGCAGCTCATTTAGGAAGATGCTAAATTAACCAGGCTAGGGTACTAGATTGATTTCCAGAATCACAATATGTTTCAGAACCAGGAGGGATTTTTGGACCTGGACTATTACAACTGGAATATATAATTGCGTACAAGAGTATATGATTGAGGGATTTGCCCAAGGCAACTGATAAAACTGAAGTCAAGGATTCTCCTCATTCTTTGTTCTTCTAGGTCTGGAACTTCTCTAAGAGTTCTCTTTTCTCGTAACTTGTGTATCTGACAAAATCAAAGAATGCCAGATCTCAAAGGTGCCATATAAATGATCTAGGTCATTCTCTCATTTTACAGAAGAAGAAACTGAGGCCCTGAGAGGAGTGACTTAGCCAGGGTTAGAGATTAGTGAAACCCAGGCTGTCTTATTCCAAATCCAAGGCATCTTCCCTTTTTCCTTTTGCCATTTGATCCTGAAGTTCAGAACGATTTCTCATTTCCTGTCTTTTTTTCTAAACTGCCATTTTCTTCATTAAGCATATTGCTTAAAATGTCATAATTGCCTTTGCTGAGGGATCATTTTCTGATGCCCAACATATATTATGAATGCCTTTCAAATACTACTACCCTTCTCACTGGTCTAATTCTTATAAAAGCGGCCCCCAAAATTTGTCACTTAAGGAGCGACCTTTCCATTCAGTTGAGGGGGAAACTGAACCCCAGGTAGGATACATTTGCTCAAAGTTCTATGGCAACTTAGCACTAGAAAGAGGTAAACCCTAAGCTAGTGATATCAAGCTCCTTGTTCCAAGAAATAGAGATAACTGGCTCCATAATTTTCTTTTGGCTTATCATTAACAGAATACGTTGTCAGGAGGTAGGCGACTTTAGATGTGGAATGTTGTATATACTATCAGACTTGATTGAAGTGTTGGTTCCTTTTGCTGAAACAATTTTTATTTCCTATATTTTTTTTAATCCTGGGTTAGAAAGGATAACTCTTTGGGTGGGAGAAGAAGACAAAATATATTCAGAATAAGGTGATATAAAAACAACACTATCAAAGCCGAATTTTTTTTAATTGGCTTTTAGGTCTTCAGAAATTGCTTTAGCTTTTTTTCTCCCTGGATCTCTCTGAAATGACATGATCTTTATTAGGTGTTCTTCCCCTTTTTTTGTGTCATGGACACCATTGATAGTCTGATGGAGCCTCTGAAAAAAGTTTTCTTAATCTTTTAAAAAAATTCTTAATTAAAAGTTCAAAGTTAGTAAAAATAAGGGTGTCTTTTTTTCCCATCCAAATTCATAGACCCTCTGAAATCCATCTACTGCTCCTTGATTAAATAATCTTGGATGCTCCTTATCTCTCTCCAAAATCCATATTCCAAAGAATTTATATCTTGGCAAAGTTAAAAATTCTTATAAAGGCATTATAAAGGAGTTTTTCCCAGAGACTTTCAAGGCTATGAAAATTGACAATTTAAAAGCAAACTCAAGTATCCAAAAATGTCCATTATTGTGGATTATAGTCTTAAAACTGAGTCTTAGAAAGAACCCAAAACTCAGGGCAGGAAGAAAATCCTAAACCAAACTCAGTAGATATTAAAGAAAAAGATCCAAAGCACTTTAAATACCAATATTTGAATTTTAGATTTTATTTGCAGGTAAATAATAAATTAGGGCCATTGTCTGAATAAATGAAGGTAACATCATTATATCACAGACTTAAAAGAGAGCTGCAGCTCCAGAGCTCTTCCTGGAAAGCCTGGGAAAGGCCAAGGAAGATGTTCTTCACTGTCTCTGTCAAGAAGCCCCAAGTCAGGAGTCAGGGATAGTGGCAGCTTTCTTAGTGCATTGGGAGTTGAACCCAGCAAGCTTGCTTCCTTACAATCTGGTTTTCTTGCAAAACCAATCAATGAGTTTGATTAGGCCTGGAATTGAAAAGCCCTAAGATGCACTTTAAGATACTTGTTTCTAACCTTTCTGTCCTCTATGCAGAGCAGATGGAAAGTAAACTTTTATAAAATTCAAATATTTGAAATTCAGACACAAAAGGGTAATCTGGAGGCTCGTGACAAACAAAAATGACATTTTCAAAGTGACGTTCAGTAAACCATTATTAGACTGGTGTTGCCCAGTGGTGGTGCTTTCCTGCCTGTAGACAACTTTGGTGTAGAATCACTGGGAGATAGATGGGAGTAGAAAACATTTGTGTGTGTATGTGTGTGTTTGTGTGTTGTGTGTGTGTGTGTGTGTTTGTGTGTGTGTGTGTGTGTGTGTGTGTGTGTGTGTGTGTGTGTGGTCAGTGTAGACCTGCCCCCCCCCCAAAAAAAAAAGATACTGGAAAAAAGTGCTGCTGCTGCTGCTCTCATCTGCTTAGGGAGCTTTGACCTGCTCTGCACTTCTGCCTCTCAGATTCCCTCGGGACTTAAAAAATAAGAGATGAGCTGAAACCAGTGATTTTGGCCAAAATACTGTTTTCTTTACTTCCATTGTCAATCTGCCACCTGAATTAAATACTTATCCTCATAATGCTGTTGCATTTGGGTAGTGTTCAGGGGCAATTGACTGCTTTCCTTCCACACTCTAAAGCTGGCGCTGTGCATGTTCTGTCCTCTTCCTTAGATGAAACCAAGGTTCAGATGGATCAAATGCCCTTTTGGCAAGGACTGGAACCCTATAGGTTCAAGCCAAGGTCTCCTGATCACAACTCCAGGGTTCTTCCTTCTATACCCTACTATCTAATGGTAAGAGAGTTTGAGAATCCCCCTGTGTTCCTAGCAGAAGGAACAGAACCATTTCAAAGGCCTGTGAGGGCAACAAGGAGGGTACAGCCTTGGGTGGTGTTTCTTTTCTGACAATAATCACCCAAGGTAACCAGTGGGACGTTGTAGGGAGAATATAGAGAACTGGTCTCTCTGCACAATACGTGCATGCATCTTTATTTCATGAGCAGATGACAGATGATGGGCCAGGCACTGTATCTGGTGCTGAAGATCTAGAGGCCAGAGCGACAGGGCCTTGGCTTCACTCTGATGGGGGTGGTGAGGATGTACCTGAACCAGAATAGTCCAATCTAGAGCCATCAGATAAAAGCAGCCAGTGCTTCTGTGGTGCAGTTTACTTGAGATTAGAAAACTTGAACTGAGAGAGGTTAAGTTTTCAAACAGTAAGAGCAGACTATGTGCCAGGTCCAAGCTTATTCATTTCAAACAGAAAGACATCACCTCTGCCTTCAAGAAACTTATATTCAAGGGGAAAGAAAACACATAAAAGGAGGCTGACAATCAGTTGTGGGGAGGTAGGGAAGGGGATGGGCTGATAGAGGGGAGGGTCAGGTGTGGAACCTGGAGAGAAATGAAGACTTTGTTGGCCTGGGCTTCCTCCTTAAAATGAAGGATCTGAAAGGACGTAGAAGCCTTAGGGGCAGAGGTACTTCTAAGGGCATAGAGAACTTTAGGTGAGGAGACCTTTTGTGGCGTGGTAGCAAAAAATCTAGAGTCAATAGAGGAACCTGGAAAGGAATCAAAGCAGGGTTGACCCAAACATTTTCCTTAAATGGAGAGCAGCAGAGAAGGTAACCAGTCAGAGGAAGGGATCTCAGCATCCTCAAAAACATTCAGTCACTTGCTCAGAATCCTACCTCTAGTAAGTCTCTCAGACATGGTTGGACCTCACCTTCCTGACTTCAAGTCTGGCACCCTGTATTTTTCACTACTTGACAATATAATTTGGGAGGTAAACTTGTAGTCTTTTCTTTCCTGGGGACTAGGCTTGCTATTACTTCCACTGTGATCGTAATTTCATTGTTGTTTAGTTATAAGAATTTTGCAATTGAAACTCATTCTTTCCCTAGGAGGTTGAAAAGTGTGACCACAATGCATGTCATCTCTTCCAAGTCCTCTTCTCAGTTCTTAGAGGTGTTTGACAGGTTTAAATCCTTGTGAGAGCCTGTGACCAAATACTGATGGAGTGGTTTAGTTTTAATTGTTTTAATGTAATAGTTTTAATTAAAGGCTTTTAAAACTTCAAGGTCACAATACTTTTTCATCCCTAAAACTATGAACAGAGGCTTTATAAATTGGTTCATCAACCTCAAAAGGTGTTAGGTAGCCTTAGCTCTATTTTAGAGATGAGGGAAACTGTGGCTTAAAGCCGAAGAATCTAGATTAAATCCTGAAAGTCCTTGAGCCTAAGTTCTTTAGAATGATCATTGGACCCTATGTGGCTGACTAGCAGACAGAGCAAGCAATACTAAACTACATATTAACTCAGTGGGTCTCAGCAGTGGAAGGCTTTGGTAACAATGAATATGATATTTCCATTAATTGAGTGCTTTGCAGATTCTAAACCATTTTCCTCCCCAAAACATTGTGGGATAGGCATAGAATGATCATTACTGAGTAAGAAATGAAGTCTAAGGTGTATCATGCTCTTGTCTCCCAGCCCATCACTGTTCTACAGAGGAAAAACCTTGAATAGGCATAGACAATAAACATTTACTAAGTAGTTACTATGAGCTAGGTCCTGTGCTAGGTGCCAGGGCAACAAAAATTTTAAAAAAAGATTATCCATATCCTCAAAGAGCAAATCTGTTGGGGGAGATAGTTAACAATAGCACTCAAAAGATTTAGAAAAGAGGGCAAGTACCCTTTGATGAAAGTTTTAGAGTAGTGAGTGCCCTATTCAAATACATGCCAAGCATGCTAACTGTTAAAGATGGCAGAGAAAATGACTTGCCTAGCTCTCTCAAATTCCCTCTCCAAGCAACTTTAAATGATGCTTTAAAATGAATTCTAGAGTGACATAACCCATAGAAAAATGAGGCAAGGACAAGAAAGGATTGAGTATTAGGTGCTCTCTGATAAAACTCATAAGCTAAGGACTCTAACGAAACTTTCAAGAGACAGAACCCACAAAGGGACCCAGTGAGACAGTTCTCCTACTCAAGGTAACCTGGAAAAGAGCAGAAAGGCTCTGCTCTCCGGGGGTCGGAGGGGCGGGCCACCAGAGGGAAAGAACTTCAGCCTCCCGGAGGCAGCCTCAGGGCACTGGGAACCCCAGCTCACAGAAGCGGGGGAGTCTCCTGAGCTGCACCCCAAGGAGCACCGGGCACAAATTGGGGGAACAGCAGGGGACCTCTGCCAGAGCAAGCAAGTGGAGCCCAGCCCCCAGGGCACACAGTGAGCAGTGTGGTCTTTCAGCAGCCCAGATCCAGGAACAGAAGCAGGTGGAGCCGATAAGCAGGAGCCCCAAGGGCATGAGCCCATTGAGCTGAGGGAGGGGAGTGAAGAGAGAGACTGCAGAGCTCTGTCCTCTGCCCCTGGAACAGGACTCTGGGGCTCTGACCACATTCAAATCCTGATGGCAGTCTAGGCCCCCACACAGAACAGCAGCGGCCCCCTCCACCTCAGGCTCGTGGCAGATGGGAGCGCATATGGTTATTCACAGACCAGGAGGGAGGACAGAGCCTCACACACTGATACCCTTGTGGGAGTGTCCCAAAAGTTCAGGAAGCACCCCAAAACCAGGCCCAGGCTGGGAAAATGAGCAAGCAGAGAAAAAAGAGGAACACCATTGAGAAATATATTATCTATGATCCCAAGAAGGATGGATATACTCAGTCTGAAGATGAGGAAACACAAGCTCCTGCATCTAAAGACTCCAAGAAAAACAGAAACTGGGATCAGGCTATGACAGAGCTCAAAAAAGACTTTGAAAATCAGATGAGGGAGTTAGAAGGAAAACTGGGAAAAGGAATGCGAGAGATGCAGGAAAAAAACATGAAAATGAAGTCAGCAGCCTAGTCAAGGAAATCCAAAAAAAGTCTGAAGAAAATAGCATGCTAAAAAACAGCTTAGGTCAAATGGATAAAACAATTCAAAAAGTAATTGAGGAGAAGAATGCTTTAAAGAGCAAAATTGGCCAGATGGAAAAAGAGATAAGAAAACTCTCTGAGGAGAACAAATCCTTCAGACAAAGAATAGAATTCAGGGAGATCGATGAATTTACCAGAAATCAGGAATCAATACTTCAAAACCAAAAAAATGAAAAATTAGAAGAAAATGTGAAATATCTCATTGAAAAAACAACTGATATGGAAAACAGACTTAGGAAAGATAATTTAAAAATTATTGGAATACCTGAAAGTCATGATCAGGAAAAGAGGCTTGACATCATTTTCAAAGAATTACTACAGGAAAATTGCCCTGATATTCTAGAAGCAGAGGGCAAAATAAAAATGGAAAGAATCCACTGATCCCCCCGAGAAAGAGATCCCAAAAAACCAACCCCTAGGAATATTATAGCCAAGTTCCAGAACTCCCAAGTCAAAGAGAAAATATTACAAGCAGCCAGAAGGACACAGTTCAAATATTGTGGAGCTGCAGTCAGGATCACACAGGACTTAGCAGCAACTACATTGGAAGCTCGTAGGGCTTGGTATATAATATACCGGAAGGCAAAAGAGCTTAGAATGCAGCCAAGAATGAACTACCCAGCAAGGCTGAATGTCCTCTTCCAGGGAAAAAGATGGACTTTCAATGAACCAGGAGAATTTCAAATGTTCCTTTTGGAATGGCCAGAGCTGAACAGAAGGTTTGATCTTCAGATACAGGACTCAGGTGAAGCATGGAGATTGGAGGAGAGGGGGAAAATATGAGGGATGTAATGATGATGAACTGCATGTATTCCTGCATAGAAAAATGACACTGATAATACTCGTATGAACCTTCTCAGTTAATAGAGCAGGTAGAGGGAGCTTTTATAGTTGAAGCACAGGAGAAAGCTGAATTTGAAGATAAAATATGGTGTAAAAATGGAGTCAATAGAAAAAAGGGAAATGTAATGGGAAAAAGAAAAAGGAGAGGGGGAATAGGCCAAAATATTTCATATAATAAGATTTTTCTTTATTACAGTGAGCTATTGCAATGATATGGAAGGGGAGAGGCAAGGGGGAATGAGGGAGCCTTTACTCTCATCAGAGGTGGCTAGGAGAGGAAACAGCATATATACTCAATGGGGTATAGACATTTGGAGTAAGAAGGAGAGAAAGGGGACAGGGGGAAGGGGGGGGTGTGAGTGATGGAGAAGAGGATGGACCATGGGGGGACAGTAGTCAGATATAACACATTTTCTTTTTTTACTTCTTGCAAGGGGCTGGGATTGGATGGCCTGTCCAGGACCATGGGGCCAGGTGGATTCTGGGCCTAAGGGGTGGTATGGGGGCTCAGGGCCTCTTGGCCCCAGGACCAGGGATCTATCTGCTGCGCCACTCAGTGACCCTACAGCAGAGTCAGAGTGAAAGGAGAGAGAAAATATAGTACATGGTAGTGGAGAAATAAGAAAGGAGGGAGTTGCGATCAGCAATGGCAACGTTGGAAAAATATGGAAGCAACTTTTGCAATGGACTTACTATAAAGAATGTGATCCACACATGACAGAGTTGTTGGTGTTGGAACAAAGACTGAAGCACATTTTTTATTATTATTATTTGGAGGAGGGTACAGGGCAAATGGGGCTTGGTGGCCTGCCTGGGGCCACATAGCAGGGGGTCTTTGGGTGTCCGAGGACCCAGGTGCTCCTGGCTCAAGGGCCAATGCTCTGTCTGCCACCCAGCCACCCCTACTATTATTATTATTTTATTTTGGGTCTTTTTTTTTTTCCTTCTTTTTGGTTTTTGCAGGGCAGTGGGGATCAGGTGGCTTGCATGTCACATGGCTGGGTGATTGTTGGGTTTACGAGGCTGGATATGGACTCAGGTGCTCGTGGCTCCAGGGCTGGTGCTTCGTCCATTGCGCCACCTGGCCATACCTACAACTATTACTATTTTTTTATTTTAATTTTTTCTTTCCCCTTTATCGCTCAAGCAAGTCTATATTCATGGGGGGGAAAGGGGGTATTTCGTTTACTGTTAAGAATATTTTATTAATGTAAAAAAAACATTTGTACAAAAAGAATAAAAAAAGAAAATTAAAAAAAAAAGAAAAACAAGGCAAAACAATTTTCCAGCCCAAGACAACTTAGAAGTTTGGTGGGAAAGGTCTGTTGCACAGGGGTGAGAGTAGAGGGTACACTAGTGGTGGGGGTAGGTCAGCACAGTCCATGCCCCAGAAAATCACCAACAAGCCTTATTAGGGACAGAATCAGCAATGGCAGTGGTGGTTTCTAAAGCTCTCAGCCCAAGATAATAAGGGGTTTGGACAACTAGCCAAAAGGAGATTACAGGGGTTCCTTAGATGGCATTGGTTTAGGACTTTGTTGCATTGCCCATATGTGGATCTGAGTCTTAGTCCTAGGTCACAATGCCAAGCCAAAAGGCAGTTCTAGCACACTAGAGTTTGCTACAGCAGAGAGACAGGGACCTTGGTCACATTCCAGGGTGCATAAGCACAGGCCAGGAGAGTAGTAAACACACCTCTCCTTAGACCATACCACCTTGGAAAAGCTGAAAACTTCCAGACTTCCCAGGATAAGCTCTAAAAAGAAGAGCACAAAACAGAAACTCAGAAGACAAAAGTGTTAAAACTGCTACATCAAAATAAAACGTGAATTGATCTCAGGCCCAAAAAGAGTTCCTGGAAGAACTCCAAGAGGCTTTTAAAAATCACGTAAGTGGTAGTGCGAAAAATTGAAAAAAGAAATGAAAGTGGTGCAAGAAAATGAGAATGGTGCCAGCTAGGTGATGCAGTAGATAGAGTATCAGCCCTGGCATCAGGAGGACCTGAGTTCAAATGTGACCTCAGAGACTTAATAATTACCTAGCTTTGTGGCCTTGGGCAAGTCACTTAACTCCTTTGCCTTACAAAAACCAAAAAGGGGCGGGGGTCAACAACTTAATAAAGAAGATACAAAAAAATACTGAAGAAAATAACAGCTTAGATAGATAGACAGAGAAGTAAAATAGGTTACATAGAAAAAGATGTACAAAAATCACTGAAGAAAACAGAACTCCTTAAAAAGTAAAATTAACCAAATGGAAGAGGAGGTACAAAAGCTCACTGAAGAAAATAATTACTTAAAAATTATAATTGAGGGGCAGCTAGGTGGCACAGTGGATAGAGCACTGGCCCTGCAGTTAGGAGTACCGGAGTTCAAATCCAGCCTCAGACACTTACTTATTACCTAGCTGTATGGCTTTGGGCAAGCCACTTAACCCCATTTGCCTTGCAAAAAACCTTTAAAAAAAATTACAATTGAAGTGGAAACTCTATGGGACATCAAGAAACAATCACAAAAAATCAGAAAAATTGAAAAAAAATGAAAGATAATGTGAAAAACCTCATTGGAAAAGCATTCAACTTGAAAAATAGATGGAGGAGAGATTTTTGGACTATCTGAAAGCCATGATTAAAAAAAAATCTCAGCATCATTTTACAAGAAGGTATCAAAGAAAACTGCTGTGATTTTCTAAAACCAGGTGACAAAAAGAAATTGAAAGAATCCAACTATCTCTTCCTGAAAGAGATCCTAAATGAAAACTCCCAGAAATTAATAGGGCCAAATTTCACAGCTCCTAGGTCAGGGAGAAAAATATAGAAACAATTCAAATATCCTGGAATTAACAAGATTTAGTAGCTTCTTTATTAAATAATCAAAGGACTTGGTATATGATATTCCAAAGGGCAAAGGAATTAGGATTACAACCAAGCATCAGATACCCAACAAAATTGAGTATAATTTTTCATGAGACAGGGAGGGTGAATGTATATTCAGTAAAATAGAGAATTTTCAATCATTCCTGATGAAAAGATCATAGCTGAATAGAAAATATGACTTTTCAAATATAAGACTCAACAGAAGCATATGAAGACTAACATGAAAGAGAAATCAAAAAGAATGCAATAAGGTTAAAAACTATTTACTTTCCTACATGGGAAGTAATACTTAAAATTTCTAAAAATTTTCTCATTATTTAGTCTATTAGGATTGTGCATAGACAGAGGACATGAGTATGAGTTGATTATGATGAAATGATAGCCAAGAAAATAAAATTAAGGAATGAGAAAGAAGGATGCATTGGGAGAACGGAAGAGGTAGATTGGAGTAAATGATCTTGCAAATAATAAATACAAAAGGTCTTTTGCAGTGGAGGGAAGGATGATAGAGGTGGAGGGGAAATGTTTGAATTTTACTCTCAGCAATTGGCTCAAAGAGGAACTAACACTCATTTGAGTATAAAAACATCTATATTAAAGGAAAGGAAGAGGTGAATGAGAAAAGAGAAAAGAAGGAGATGCTGATAGAAAGGAAGGCAGATTGTGGTAGTTGTTAGAAGCAAAACACTTAAAAAAAATTTTTTTGAAGATTTATTTATTTTGAGTTTTACAATTTTTCCCCTAATTTTACTTCTCACCCCCCACAGAAGGCAGTCTGTTAGTCTTTACATTGATCCAAATTGATTGTGATGAGAGAGAAATCATATCCTTAAGGAAGAAACATAAAGTATAACAAGATCAGACAATAAGATATCAGTTTTTTTCTTTATTAAAGGAAATAGTCCTTGGACTTTGTTCAACCTTCATGGTTCTTTATTTGGATACAGATGGTATTCTCCATCACAGATAGCCCAAAATTGTCCCAGGCTGTTGCACTGGTGAAATGAGCAAGTCCATCAAGGTTGATCATTGCCCCCATGTTGCTGTTAGGGTGTACAGCGTCCTGGTTCTCCTCATGTTGCTCAGCATCAGTTCATGTAAATCCCTCCAGGCTTCCCTGAATTCTCATACCTCCTGGTTTCTAATACAACAATAGTGTTCCATGACGTACATATGCCACAGTTTGCTAAGCCATTCCCCAATTGAAGGACATTTACTTGATTTTAATTCTTTGCCACCACAAACAGGGCTGCTGTGAATATTTTTGTACAAGTGATGTTTTTACCCTTTTTCATCATCTTTTCAGGGTATAGACCCAGTAGTGGTATTGATGTATCAAAGGGTATGCATATTTTTGTTACCCTTTGGGTGTAGTTCCAAATTTCTCTCCAGAAAGGTTGGATGAGTTGACAGCTCCACCAACAATGTAATAGTGTCCCAGATTTCCCACAACCCTTCCAACAATGAACATTATCTTTTCTGGTCATATTGGCCAGTCTTAGAGGTGTGAGGTGGTACCTCAGAGAAGCTTTAATTTGCATTTCTCTTATAAGAATTATCTAGAGCAATTTTTCATATGACTATGGATTGCTTTGATCTCCTCATCTGTAAATTGCCTTGAAGCAAAACACTTTTGAGGATGGATAGAGTGAAAGAAGAGAGTAGGATAAATGGGGGAAATAAGATGGAGGGAAATATAGAGTAATCATAATTATGAAAAAATTGACATTAGATTTCTCTGATAAAATCCTAATCTCAAATAAGTGGAGAACTGAGTGAAATTTAATAAGGACCTTTTCTCTATAGGTAAATGATCAAAGGATAAGAACAAGCAGTTTTCATACAACTGTCTCTAGTCAGGGGGGAAAATGCTCTAAATTTCTATTGATTAGAGAAATGCAAATTAAAACACCTCCAAGCTACCACCCTACATCTATCAGATTGGTTAATAAGAAATTTGAGATAGTAATGCACTATTGGTGGGGTTAAGAATTGTTTCAACCGGGGCGGCTAGGTGGTGTAGTGGATAAAGCACCGGCCTTGGAGTCAGGAGTACCTGGGTTCAAATCCGGTCTCAGACACTTAATAATTACCTAGCTGTGTGTCCTTGGGCAAGCCACTTAACCCCATTTGCCTTGCAAAAAAACCTAAAAAAATCTTGTTTTAACCATTCTGGATAGTAACTATATCATGTATACCCTTTGACCCAACAATATCACTCATAAGTCTGTATCCCAATAGAAATAAAAAACAAAAATATTTTTAGTTCTTTTTTTAGTTGTGGCAAAAAGTTACAACTTGGGGAACGACTGAACAAGTTGTAGTATATAATTATGATGGAATGCTGTTTTCTGTAAGAAACGACAAGTAGTATACTCAGAAAAATTTGAAAAAGCTTACATAAATTGATGCAGAGTGAAGCAAATAGAAACACAAAGACATTGTATATGGTAACAACAGCATTGTATGATGATCAATTGTGAATCTTTTGTGTATTCTCAGCAATACATTGATCCAGGAAGGTTTGAGGGGATTTATGATGAAAAAATGCCATATAGCTTCAGAGGAAGAACTGATGGCATCTGAATGCAGATTAAAATATACTTTTCAAACTATTTTTCTTTGATGGGGGGGTCAGAGAGGCCTGTATTTTCTTTTACAAATGACTAATATGGAAATGTTTTGCATGGCTGCAAACTGAGTATACAAAAGCAAAGAGCTTACCTTCTAGGTGAGGGGAATATATGTATACATGCAAAATAGATGAAGTATAATCAGATCTGTACAAGTTTCATGTAAATGATATATAGTCTGGGCAGTCCCAGAGCTAGAAAGCAGAGCCATAGAGCAACCCATGTCAGCACCTTTTTAGTTGCAATGCTAATATTGATTAGGATATTGAAAAGTGATGGGGCTGGGGCAGAGGTTTGTCATAAAACTCAGCTATTAAAAATATGTCTTCAAGATAATGAAACAAAGAAATTGAAAGCCAATACTGAAGATTTGTGCAGCCCTAGAGGGCTATAGTGTCAGGAAGGCTAGTGGGGTAAGAAATAATCTACCAAGTGATGAAATCTATAGTCTCAGAACCAAAAGGCACCTACATCAAAGGCCCTTCAGACCCAAACCATGCCTGGGGAAGTATCCACTTCCTTGTATCCAGTCTCTTCTTGAAGGCTTTCCATTGGGGAATCCCCATTACTCCCTGATGTAGCTAATTCTACTTTTAGGTGGCTCAATTTGTTAGTGTTTACCCTTACAACAAGCCTAAGTTTTCCCCTCTGCAATTAAGTCACTCAGCTATGCCTACTATGTTCCTACTTTGTGCCACAGACACTGGAAATACAAGTACAAATAATGAAACTCCTAATGATGGAATTAGTAATTATATATGAATGCAATCTAAATATAAAGTGAATACATATAAATTTATACAGTGTAGTTAAGTACAAAATTATTTGGGAGAATTTGGAAAGATCTCTTAGAAAAGGGTACCTGAGTTGTATCCCCCCCCCCCCCCATGTTCCTCCCTCATTCATTATTCCTAGCTCCATCCTCAAGGGCCAAGGACTCATTTCTAATCCCTCTTGCACAGGAACCTGTCTAGTACTAAAAGAGCTCAACATATCTGTCATACACACAGACACACACACAGACACACACACACACACACAGAGTTTGGCTGCCTTAGTGTTCTGTCATTCCTTGTATTTGATCCTTGGAACTAAGAAGGAGAGCTCTTGTCCTTCTCTTCTCTCCCAGGCTTTTAAGGATAATTCAACAACGTATTGCATTTCTTTTAAAATTTTTATTGACATATTTGGTTTTTGTATCACCCTCTTTTCCAAATATATCCCTTCTTTCTCCTCCCCTCCCCAGAGAGCTGAACTTTGTAACAAAGAACAAAACAAAGAAATAAGGTGGAGAGGGGAAGCAATTTAGATAGACTAGAATGTCCCTAGTGTATCATATGCAATGTATCTTTATCACAGGAGGAAGAGGGAGAAAGGACGCTTTTTCTTGTCTTCTCTGGGGCTAAATCTGGTCATTATAAACAGCATTCATCTTTGGGGGATTTTTATCGTTTACACTGTTGTCTTCATTGTGGATACTGTTTTCTTAGTTTTTCTTTACATCGACAGCATGTTTTTTCTTAGTGCTTTGCTACCAAAAATGCTTCTATGAATAGTTTTGCATGCATGTAATATTTCTTTTTATCAATGACCTCCTTATAGTATGTACACAATTATGAAATCTTTGTGTCAGAGGGTATGAACCTTTAATCGTGAATAAAATTGCTTTCTAGAATGGTTGGACAAGTTCATAGCCATGCCAACTATAATTTAATATGATGTCTATCTTTAACTCTCTTATCTTTTGTCATCTTTGCCAATTTGCATGACAATGAGACGAAACCTTGGCATTATTTTGATTTGCATTTCTCTTATAAGAAACCTGGAACAGTCTAAACATTTGCTAATATTTTTCATTGTTTTAGAAAACTATTTGCTCATAACTTTGATATGGTCCTTTGCTGTTCATTTATCAATGCCTTTTAGCTTTATATCATACTCATTTTAAAGGTAGCTCCACAATTTCTTTGGATTCATTACATTGCTCTCTGCACATAATATTTCCATCAGCAAATTTCATCATTTCTTTCTTCACAGTATGTTTCACATATACAATATCCTCTTCACTCACAGAGTCACTATCCTAATTAAGGCCTTCGTCATCTCCTGCTTATGTTACTGAAATAACTTTCTAATTAGATTGCTTGCCTCAAACTGTTGCCCATTCAAATGCATTCTTTATTCAACTGCCACGGTCATTTTCCTAAATCATTGATTTGATCACTTCTCTCCTCCGTAAAGTTCATTATTATTTCTAGGATCAAATAAAAGTTCTCCTGTTTAAAGTCTAAAATTCTTCACATGACATTTAAAGTTCTCCATAATAGCCTCTTCCTCTCTTTGCAGTCTTGTTACATATTCCCCCTCCATGTACTTTGCTAGTATAAGTTTTCAAGGAGATTGCCCTTTGATGACTTCAGCTATTTCCCTTACCACCCAGCTAAACGAGCCTTTCCCCTGTAACTCACCATTATCCCTCTCCTACCTCTTTGCCCCGGCTTTCCCACATGCCTGGTATGCACTCCTTCCATACCTCAAAGAATACTTCTTTTCCTTCAAGACTCAACTCAAGAACCTTGTGTATCAAGCCTTTCCTAAGTGCTACAACTTCTAGTACCCTTTCATTCCTTTCTATTTAATTACTTTCTATTCATTGATATTACCTGATTTTATATTTAATATGCATGAACTTTTCTATATATCTGTCTTTCCTTTAGAAGCCTACTTGCAGATGAATTAATTCCATGTGACCATTTCTATCCCCAATGCCTGATAGACATTTAAGAGATAAATGTTTGTTGATCATTTTTGTGTCATTTTCCAGTGCTTATGAACATGAGAGTTCAGTTTAGTGATAGGAAACATGTTCCAAGTTTATGCATGACTGATTTCTTAATCTATTCTACAGCCAGTAATTCATTTAGGAATTTAGAGGATAGAGGTGCCACTTATAACTCCAGTGGTCATGACAGGCTTCCTGGGAGAGATGACATTTGAATTGTCATAGAAGTTATTATAATGTTCTAAGAGATTTTGTGTTCCAGTGTTGTGGCAGGTCAGGAAACTGAGGCTCAGAAAGGGAAATGGTTTGCAGCACAGTGCCTGTCAGTGGCTCCCATTTATACTGTGGCTCCTCACACTGACTATGAATGGAAGCCCACCAGCAGCCCAGCTGGGTGATGAACCCCAAGCCATTAGTGGAACAGCATGAGTTTTACCAAGGAATTAGCTGCAACTGGAGAAATGACAAGTGTTCCAGTGTTTACTAGCCAAATGGTTGTACCTCCCAGTGAGGAAATGCCTCCTATGAACCCAGATCTGTGGCTGCATCAGAGAGCCATCCAGCAATATGGAGAGCTTCAGTATCTTGCCCAAGGTCATAGAGCTCATGTGGCAGTCAGGACTCAAAGCCACATCTTCCTGATGGTGCAGCCCCCTCTCTAATCACCAAGTCCCACTGCCTCTTTAGTTAGCCTTCAGCACCAGAGAGCACCATGGGGGCAACTCTAACAAGACAGACTCATTTCATGGAGTGCCTGTTGGGCAGCCCTCTCCTTTTTCATTGAAAAGTGACCAGCCTCTGGGTGTGGGCCTTCAGGGGTTCCCCTTAGCTCCAGCTCTGCCATGGGAACCTTCTCCGGAGCTCCCAAGTTGTTTTTCCTACAACCTGCCGTAACAGGTTTAAATTCCGGACTGTGACACTGTTCTTGTGGTTGAATTAGAAACTTTTTTTTCTTCTTCTTTTTAAAAAGTGAAACCTGTGATAAGTAATTGTCACAGTTAGCGCCCTGGCACAATGCTAATTTGAAGTGACATGTCCACACTGGCCCTGGGTAACATGAAGAAACTGAACAGGTGTGAGGGGTGGGGCTTCCCATGGGCCCGGCTGAACTTCTAACCAGAGAAAAAGAGCAGAAAAAGTGAACTGAACCTTGACTAAAGCTGTCAGCAGGAATTATCTCAGCAACACTTGGTGGGGACGAGAATCCGCACTGGGGCTTGAGAGCCTGCACAGCCTCCGCCCAGCAGCTTGTTTTCACCCATTGCACTTCAACTGCTGAATACTTTCAAGAGAGATATTTTGCCATGCAGTGCCTGGTTTTTGTTTTGTTTTGTTTTGGTATTTTAAGGAACAAAAAAACTTTTTCCAAGATAGAAATAGTTTTCAGACTCTTCCCTCCCCCCCACACACGTACCTTTTATTTTTTTTTAATTCATATTTTTAAAAGTAGTTTAGATAACAGGTTGCAAAATTGTAGATCAGACCTTAGATTTTGGTAAAACTGTATGAGATGAAATAATTAAATAGTCCATAGAGAGTTGTGGTCTCTTCTGGGAAATGGGGCATTTCCCAAGAAAATGCTTTGGACCTGTAAGCCTTTGAAAGTTTGGATTTCATGGTTACTCTGAGAGATGGTGAAACTACTGCATAGTACAGGGTTCAGGACAGTTTTGTAAATCTCCCAAACGGCCATTCCACTGTTTCTTCCTTGGTTCCAAAATTACATGTTCTTTTATTCTATCCTTTCAAAATAACCATAGTAATATAGTCATTTCTTGTGTCTTCCTAAGTCCTGAGATGAACCTGGAAGTGAAAGGAAAACCTCCTTTTGCTATCTTGTAGCTGACAGACTGGAGAATGAGGAATAAAAAAAAATGTACCAAAGCTATGTTTCCATCTTGATTCCTTCCTTGAATGTTATGGGCTATATAACTAGAGAATATTCTATTTCTAGAGCCCATTTCTGTAATATTTTACAATTTTAATTTTAGCTTCAGCAGTTTAAGAAATGAAGAAGAAACAGAGGTCAGAAAGTTAGTCACTTGCTTTATAATTATTCAGTCAATAAATGTTAAAGCCAGCAGTTAAAACCAAATCTTGGAATGTACTATACTACTTGATGACTTGTAAAGTAGTCTCATCATTCAGCCTTTTAAGAAGGATGTAGTGGAAAAGACTGGGAGACTAGCTTGGGTTATCATGACTCATAAGAATCTGGACAAAGTAAAGATGTAGTGATTCACAAGAAGGTGGTTCTGAAGCTCAGTCTTGAGCTCAGGACTCCAAGAGGCTTCATGAAAAAAGTCTTGAAGGAAGAGAAGGAAGTATGTTCAGAGGTGACCCCATGGTGGGGGGGGGGGGAGCAGTCAGTGCAAAGTCATTGGAGAGAACGGTTGGAGAGTGATGAACAAAGAAAAGGCTAGTTTGACTGCATTGCCGAGTAGAGGATGGGGATAAATATCCAGGGAACCTAGAAAGACAGATTGAGGCCAGACTATATGAAGTTTAAAAATTGAAGCAAAAGAGTTTATATTTTATCCTAGAAGGAACAGGAAACCCTGGCGTTGGTTGAGTAGGGAAGTAACATGGTCAGAACTGCAATTAAGGAAAATTACTTTGGCAGCTATACATGTGTATAATGGACTAGAGTGGAAAGTGCCCTGAAACAAGAGACCATGGAGGAGGGCATTGCATTAATTTAGGCAACACGCCAGGGGGTAGCTAGGTGGCACAGTGGATAGAGCACCAGCCCTGGAGTCAGAAGTACCTGAGCTCAAATCTGCCCTCAAACACTTCATAATTACCTAGCTGTGTGGCCTTGGGCAAGTCACTTAACCCCATTGCATTGCAGAAAACAAAAACAAATTTAGGCAACACATGATGAGGACTTGAACTAAGGTGGTAGTTGTGTGTTTGTAGATGTAGTAGAGCTACAAATGGTGAGCTTTGGCAGCTGATGGGATATGTGAGATGAAGAAGAAGGAGAAGCTGAGGATGATGCCAAGGTTCCTACTAGTTGAGTAGATTGGAAAGACAGTGCTAAGGAAGGATTTGTAGAAATGTCTCCAGAACATGTGATCTGAAATGTCCAATAGGCATTCAGTATTGCAGTACTAAAGTTTAGGGAAAGATTGGGATTGGAGATACATGTCTACATGTATGCACTCACATGTGTGTGCTGTACATGCCCATGTTTATATGTAGATAATACGAGTTATTTGCATGAATATGTGTGACAGTATAACTGGACAGTTAGATAGAGCCAGAGTGTACAGAGCTCCAGGCCTGGAGTTAGGAAGACTCATCCACCCTGAGTTCAAATGCAACCTCAGACTCCTACCAGCTGTGTGACTCTGGGGAAGTCACTTCATCCAGTATGCTTTAGTTTCCTCATCTGTAAAACTGGAGAAGGAAATGGCAAAATCACTCTACATCTTTTCAAAAAAAAAAAATCCCAAAAGGGGTCACAAAGTGTCAGACATGACTGAAAAAGGACTGAACAAAAGACTATATAGCTAATAATGTGAGTTAGCTGCATAAAGACGATAATTAAACCCATGAGAGCTGATTAGGTTACCAAAAGAGTGTGGAAGAAGAGAAAAGAGTCCAGGGCAGAACCTTGGGGAACATCTACAGTAGGGATGTGCTTTGCAGAAGACAGAGAAATAGCAGGCAAAAAGCAGGAAGCAACCCAAGGGACATGTGTCATGAAAACCCAGAATGGAGAGAAGTCTGGGGTGAAAGGGCAGTCAGGAGTGTCAAATGCATCATCTCATAGATGAAGAAGGGTGAGGAAAGAGAACAGGCAAGCAGAAGTAGAAACTGAGAGATCACTGGCAACTTTGATGAAGAGGAAAGAGCCTAATAGATGCCAGCTACTAAGTTAAGCACTTCACAAATATCTTGCAACCCTGGGAGGTCGGTGCTTTTCTTATCCACATTTTACAGCCGAGGAAGCTGAGGCAGACAGAAGTTAAGTAACTTGCCTAGGGTCACACAGTTAGGAAGCATAGGAGGCCAGATTTAAACTCAGACCTGCCTGGCTCCATGTCCCAGCTCTGTCAATTTGCTCCTCCAACCATTTCTTGAAAGCAATTTAGATGGATTGCATGAGGTGGAGGAGGAAGTGGTGGCATCCATCTAGTGTGCTTTTTCTAGAAATGTGACTGACAAAGAGAGGTGAGATAGAGGATGATAATTTGAGGGGATGGTAGGATCTAGGTGAGGTTTTTAAGAACAGGAAAGATTTGAGTCTATTATTACAAGAGCTTACAGGATCAATTGACAGGAATGGGTGAAAGATTAAAGAGCAGGGGTGATTTGAAAGCCGTCTGCTCAAGAATATAGGAGAGGATGGGATTATGGATGGGATAATGATGAGGGCCCTTCTCTGCCAGAGACTGAAGGAGAGGAAAGAATGCCAGATGATGTCAAGAGTTTGAGATGAAGAGGAGGGAAGAATGAAGAAATTGAGTGTTTATTTAGCCCCTTTCTAAGTGCAAAAAAGAGTTTGAGTCAAATGTAAATAATTTTCTCAGTCAGAAGTGAAGTCCTAAAGTAAGAGGATGGGGATGGGCAAGGTGTGGAAGATTTGAGGATGAAAAACAACTGGAGAGAAGAGAGGGGACCTCTAAGAGCAATCAAACGATGCAGTCTTGTTGCCAGGAGAGCCCAGCAAAGTTGAATTTGTACTGCCCTCCAAAGCACATTCAGGAGTGGAAGAAGCAGGACAGAGGTCTGGGAAGAGATAAGCAGCAATAAGAAAAGTGTCTGATGGCTTCAGGAATTGAAATGGCTGACTCTTGGGTTGAATCTGAGGTTGGAGCAGGAAAGCAGAATGCAAAGAGGTCAAGTGACTTCATAGCCAAGCCAGTAGTTCTTCAAGGCAGAGCTGAAGTTCAGACCCCAAGGGAACCTTTCCAAGGCCACTGCCACAGCCAGCAGGAATGGAGAAGGCTGGAAACAAGAGCAGTCAAGAGGCATTTGATAGAAATTTGGTTTGCCCCTCAGGAGATGAGAATGACTGCAAATGGTAACATGTTCAAGAAGCACTTTATTCATTTGATCTTCAAGGAATAAGATGCTGGGGTGGCTAGGTGGCTCAATGGATAGAGCACTGGCCCTGGAGTCAGGAGTACCTGATTTCAAATCCGGCCTCAGACACTTAATAATTACCTAGCTGTGTGGCCTTGGGCAAGTCACTTAACCCCACTGCCTTGCAAAAACCTAAAAGAAAGAAAGAAAGAAAGAAAGAAAGAAAGAAAGAAAGAAAGAAAGAAAGAAAAGAAAAAAGAATAAGATGCCCATTTTACAAATGAAAGTGAAACACCAAGAGATGCAATGATTTTCCAGGATCCTCCTGCTAGTAAGGCTCAAAAAGAGCTTGCTTTGTAGGGACAGTGAATGAGTCCCAGAGTTGAATAGGAGGAGAGGGTGCGAGAGGGTTTGCAAAAGCCGGGTTCTGTCTTTTTAAATCCAGCACTCAACAGACCTTAAGCTTTTATTTAACACCACCTGTGTGCCAGACCTTTGTTAAGCCCCTGGGAGACAAAAAAGAAAAAAGACAGTCCCTACCCTCGGGGAGTTGTGTAATGAGGAAGGCAACAAACTGTATACAGAACAAATAGGGAAAATGAGAACTGTAAAGGCACTAGCATTAAGAGGGTTGGAGAAGACTTCCTGTAGAAGATGAGACTTTAGCTGGGACTTAAGGAAGCCAGGAGACAGTGAAGAGGAGGAGTATTTGAGGCGCGGGAGAGAGCTAGTAAAAAGACCAGAGCCAAGAGATGGAAAGGAGCCCAAGGAGCCTGGGTCACAACATGATTTCATTGTCTAGAATTGTCCCGGGAAGACCCCTAAGACTAGATAGGGGAGTGCAGCCTGTGACTGGTTTTGACTTGGTCATTAGAAGTGGCTCCAAACCCCTCATTGAGAAGACGAGGCTGGCTAGGCATCAAGCCTTGGTTTTGCATTGTATTTCCTGGGAATGGGAAGACCCCTTGTGCATTGAGGTTCTCTCATAAATTTACAGAAACACACAGACACAAGAACCTTAGTGGCTCAGGATTGTGATCTGTATATGTTAAGGGAAACACACCAAGAAGACGGTATTCATTTTATAGGGTGAACAACAGAAGCAACCTCCTCCTCCCTATGACAGAAACCTATTTGAGCCATTTTGCAAAGGTAGTCCAATGAGTCAGGTGGTCTAGAGCAGAAAATGCAGCTGATGTGGGACGGGGAGCTTTGAGTGGCAGTGGACAGGTTCTTACAGAACCGCCCTAGGAGATAAGTGCCTCCATCAGGACATACCAGATAGATACATGGTAAGGCCTGTGAAGGGCTGACAAGTAGAAGGGGAGATTGGAGAAGGTCTCATGTAGAAGGTGGTACTAGTATTGAACTGCAAAAGAAAATAGAGATCCTAAAAGCTGGAGATGAGAAAGCAAAGTATGGCAGATCTGAGGCCAGCTAATATAAATGCATGGAGATGGAAGCTGAAATGTGTTCAAGAAACAGCAAGAAGGCCTATTAGCCTGAAGTGTATATGAAAGGGAGCAATGTATAGTAGGATGCAGAGGTACAGGTAGGGTAAGTCCAGGTTGGAAAGGGCTTTAAATGATCAACAAAGGACTTTAAATCATCCTTCCAATAATAACTTCTTGTAGCAGCTATCATTTGGAAACTTCCAGTTATTTCTAAGTTGTTGAAGGAGTGTAGTTGCAATCTACACCCTTTAAATTTTACCTCCCTGGGACAGAGCCCTAATCATTCCACTCTAGTTCTGGTCCTGGAATCTTATCTGCTTGTCAGACATGAACTTGTCTTATGAACTTTGTCTTTTTTTTTTTATTTAAGGCAGTAGGATTAAGAGTGACTTGCCCAAGGCCACACAGCTAGGTAATTATTAAGTGAGATCAGATTTGAATTCAGGTCCTCCTGACTCCAGGGCCGGTGTTCTATCCACTGTGCCACCTAGAGGAACTTTGTCTTAAACTTAATTTCTCTATATGACTCAAGGTTCAACTCTGATTACAACTGCCAAATGAACTCAAGACCACAAACCTATTCTCTCTCCCAAAGAAACTTGGTTCCCTTTGAACACAGCTTTTGAGGTTAGGTAGCTAAATTCCACTTCACATTTCTAATCAGAGTTCTTTTAGGCTTACAGCATATTTCCCTAATAATACCTTATGTCTTAGTAAATACTGTAAGTGACTTGTTTGAGGTTATCCAGCAAGTGACTTTCAGAGTCCAAAGTTGCACCCAGGTCTGGAAGTTTAGTGATGAAGCTTAATGTAACATACACACACACACACACACATACTAATGTTTGTCCTTCGTTTTTGAAGACCTTGACATCAGGGAGATAATGCCATGACCAACATATTAATTGGACTTTAGTGAGGTGGTGCTTTGCTAAATCACCAGCCTCACTTTCTTCTCCAAAGCTATCTGGGTCCAGTGACTATATATGAATCAGGATGATGGAGATGGCCCTGGATTTGAGGCATTCATAGTTTAGTGACTTGCCCAAGGTCATACAGCTAGTAAGTATCTGAGGCCAGATTTGTACTCAGGTCCTTTTGACTTCAAAACTGGAACTCTACTCACTGAGCCATTTAGCTGTCCTACATAGACATATACAATACATATACTTACATACATATCTTTTTACTATTACCACTGGCTATCAGTAAAATTCAAATTGGGCGGCTGCTGCTATGACCAAGTCACTTTCTCAGAAGGGGGATGTGCAGCTCCTGGGTAGTTGATCCTGACCTGTAGGTCTCTTTCCTTCTTCCTCCACTAGGGCCTCCAGACCTTCTTTCTTAACAGTGGGCTTTTTTTTTTAATTTGGTGACAAAACTGCTATTTAACCTTGCTACAAGAATGTGGCAGCAGGCTAGTCCAGGCAGGTTACCATGGGCGCTTGGTAACTAACATTCTTAATAAGCTTGCTCCAACCTGCAGCAAATTAAAGCTTTGTGACTTTCTAGCACATAAGTGATTAAAAAAAATGCCCCACTTGAATTATGGAGGAAAAAAAAATAGACTCTTTCTAATGAGAAGTAAAACTTGGGCCATGAGATGTAAGGGAGGTATCAGGCTATTGCAGTCTTTGGATGTAGTAGGATCCTGGCTCCAGAGCATCTCCTTTGAGGTGCCCAACAAGCTTCCCATTGAGGCTGGACCTAGATGAAAGTCTAATTAGGAAAGAGTTAACAGAATAAATAAATCTACAGTAGAACATAGATGATGTCATCTTGTGATGGACAGGGATCCCTGGGTACCATTCAGCCCCCTTACCCTTTGAGCAGATGCTTTATAAACACTTATGATTAATTGTTCTCATCCAGCTTCCTCACCTTTCAGAAAGAAGGGAATGAACCAAAGTCACCCAACTATTACTTGTTTTGCTGGAATTCAAACATAGGTCTTCAAATCCAGTTCTCTTTCTGCTAAAGATCTCTGACTTTGCACCTTTAAAGGGGGACTGTGGGGTACTAAGGCACTAGGCTTCTGTTCCTCAGGGTTTATTGGAATTAAAGAGAAAAGGCCTCAAAAAACTCATAGCTCTGCTCAGTAGTGATTCAAGCTGGCAGAGCCCTTTGTCTATGCTTCTTATTTGAGAGATGAAGAAACCAAGGCCCAAAGAAAAACCTTGAGTACCTCCTGAGGAGGTAGCCTTGATAAGGTTTGAGTCAAGACTCACTAACTTGAGTTATAATTCACTTTTCCAGTCCCACAGATTCTTAGAGGTGACCCAGCAAAGGCAAGCTGGGATTGGGCCAGTTTCAGTTTGGCTGTCCGCCTCCTGGTTTTGGTGCAGCCCCTCTACTGGTTTGAGTACTGCTGGCTGTTATTCCCCAGAGCTGGGTAGATTGCTGTTAATAACACTGGTGCCAAACCAAAGCTGTTGTGTTAGAATTAGGCACTAGCGTTTTATAACCCAAAAAGGAAAGAAGAGGAGTTGTATTTCCCAGCTTCTTATAATGCCTGTTCAACTGCTTTAGCAGTTTGGTAGAAGTAGCATCCTGTCAAGTCTTCCCAGAGAAATGTAGACACTTCTCAGTCTCTTTTCCCTCTCACCTCTTCCCCTTTCCTCCCCACTTCTGTCTTCTTCTTTTCTGCCCCTCTTGCCTTCTCTCTATCTCCTTGACCCTCTTCCCCTCCCCACCTCTTCTTAAGAATTCAGAAAGCAAAAACTTTGAGAACATGTTGGGGATATGTATGAGAATCCTCGCATTTTCAAATGATTCTAGCAATTTATTAAGTACTTAGTGGGTGTAGACACGAGGTCAAGAAGCAATGACCTGGTAATTAAGGGGCAATGGGAGATGATACTGAGAATATTGTTATTGTTTGTTGAGTCAGTTTTTTAGTTAGGTAAAACCATTTGGGGTTTTCTTGGTTAAGTTACTGATGGGAGACCCACAAATACTAAGTTAACCAATGCGTGAGTGAAAGACAAGTACAAGCTGTACCCATCCACTCACCCACCCACCTGACAAAGGAGAGTTTCTTTTCTGCTGGGGTTATCAGGATAGGCTTCCAGGAGAAGTGCTGCAACTGGGGTCCACGTGAGCCTAACCATCAAAAACATCTAAGAGGGAGGAGGTGAGCAGGACGCCTTGGCTGGAATTTAGGGCACATAGTGAGGATTAGACAAGAAAGATGTTGAAGTTTAGTCTGATATCTTGAAACTTGAAAGGGTTGTTTGATATTGTTTGAAGAAAGCAACTTTTTTAAACCCCTGGAGAGCCAAGCTTCAGAAATAACATTATGTTTTATTCATGATTATCAGTCAGAGACACTCAGCTTGTAGCCACACAGGATACATGCGTTGCCATCTGCACATTGTCCAAATATTATGTTTTGATTTGTTTTTTAAGTAAAGCAAATACTGTATATGCTGTTGTAAATTATGCAAAGAGAAATTCCCAGGGAAAAGGTTTGGAAACCCCAGAACAAAGGGCCTGGGGCCACCCCTGTCCTCAAGTCATTCTTGACCCTATTAGTGGGAAACTCACTGAGCACCTTGGGAACACGTGTTTGTCTGTTCGACAATAATCAAATCAACTGTCCTGTTCCTAGCCTAGACCTGTGACTCTAGTCACTTTGCAGTCCTTTTGAACTGTTCCTGGGTGCCAGCTCCCCTGTGATTTTGGCTTTTCCCTCCTTAGAATGTACTCTTTGAGAGCATGGATTTTTTTATTTGCCTGTATTTGCAGCACTTAATGCTTTTTCATTCTTTCTTTCATATCTCCATTTTTGTTATGTTGTGCTTTCACTATTAGCACTTTCTGATTCTTTTCTTTAAGAAAGTACCTATATTGTAGGGGTTTGAGGCATCTCGTTAACCTCTCTCATTGCTTTTCCTTACCTCTTTGTTGTGCAGCTCTCAAGTATTAAAATCTATTGTCAATTTAATTTAGATCTTAGCAAGATCTTCATAGACTTTCTCTATACTTACATTTACTACAAACTAATATTAATGAATTAGTTACAACTATTTTCATGGGAATCTTTTTAAAGATATTTATCATGACTTCTTTAGTACAAGAAGAAGAATGCTCCCATGAATTTATATTTCCTGTTGCTTTTGCACATATGATAAAATGAATACCCCAAATTTCTTTATTCACCTCACCAAGGAGTACCCATGAACCACTCTTTCTTTTAATTCTACTTCCTGTCCTTTTTCAATTATGTGTTAAAACTAGGCAGAGATCCATTATTGACATGAGAATCATTCCTGTATCAGTTGTGGATAGTAAGACCATTGACTTGTACAAGAAAAATAAAAATTAATATAAAATTAGAAGATTGAATAAAGATAAGGTATGCGATTAAAACAAGTCAATCACGAACTATTCAAAGAAAATATTGATTTAAAAAATTGGGTGATAGATGGTAGAAAGCACTAAGAATATATTAAGTACTAAGAAAATACTAAGAATAATTATTTTATATAAAAGTTTAACTACTTGTCATGATAAGACCATGAAGACCTAAAAATGCCTTAGCCAGCAAAGGTGGGACTTAATTGCATTGCAGAAAGTTCTAGCAGCCAAAGGCAATAGTCAGGCAGTCAATAATCATTGATTACGAACCCATGCTGTAGATGGCAGAGTGAAGGCAGGAAATACCAGAAGCTCTCCCCCAGACCACTCCAAATGCCTTTAAATTATGACTAACCAAACTCTAGAGAGGCAGAACCCACAGAAAGACTGAGTGAAACAATTTTCCAACCCAAGACAACTTGGAAGATCCATGGGAAGGATCTGTTCCACTGGGCTTGGAAAGGGCTGCAGGGCAGCCCAGGCTGTGCTGACCACTAGAGCACACTGACTGTCGTCATCCAGAAACAACCTGTAGGGCACCTGGGTTCATGGCAACAGGGCTTCGACATCTCAGCCCAGGGACTGCCAAGGACAATTTAGAAGGTCAGAGGGAAAACTCTACTACACCAGACTAAGGTGAAGCCAGCACAGGCCTCTACCCAGAAATCGGGGCTCCACTTTAACAAAGAGTTAAAATCAAGTCATAGGCTGGGGAAATGAGCAAACAACAGAAGAAAAAGAATCTGACCATAGATAATTACTTCGGTCCCGTGGAAGATCAAAATTCACACTCAGAAGATGAGAAATTCATAACTTCTGTATCCAAAGCCTCCATGAAAAATAGGAATTGGTCTCAGGCTATAGAAAAGTTCAAAATAGATTTTGAAAATCAATAAGGGAGGTAGAGGAATAATTGGAAAAAGAAATGAGAATGATGCAGAGAAAATCAAGAAAACAAATCAGCAACTTGGTGAAGGAGATACAAAAAAAATACTGAAGAAAATAACATCTTTAAAACCAGTTTAGGTCAAATGGAAAAAGCAGTCCATAAGGTCAATGAGTAGAAAAATGCCTTAAAAAACAAAATTGGCTAGATGGAAAAGGAGATAAAAAAACTGAAAAAAAATTCCCTTCAAATGTGGAAGGGAGCTAAGGGAAGCAGATAACTTTGTGAGAAATCAAGAAACAATAAAACAAAACCAAAAGAATGATAAACTAGAAGAAAATGTGAAATATCTTATTGGAAAAACAACTGCCTTAGGAAACAGATCTGGGAGAGATAATTCTGAAATTATTGGGCTACCTGAAAGTCATGACCAGGAAAAGAAACTAAACTTCACTTCTCAATTGTGCTGATATCCTAGAAGCAGAGGGTAAAACAGAAATTGAGGAAATCCACCAATCACCTTCTGAAAGAGATCTCCCCTAAAAAATCTCCCAGGAAGATTATAGCCAAATTCCAGGACTCCCAAGTCAGGGGGGAAATATAAGCAACCAGAAAGAAATAATTCAAATATCATAATGCTGCAGATAGGATTACACAGGACTTCTACATTAAGGGCTTGTAGGGCTTAGAATATACTATTTTAGAAGGCAAAAGAGCTTGGATTACAACTGTCAATCAACTACCCAGCAAAGCTGAACATTCTCTTTTAGAGGAAAAGATGGACTTGCAATGAAACTTGGAGACTTTCAAATTTTCCAGTTGAAACAACCAGAGCTAAACAGAAAGTTCTTCAAGTACAGGACTCAGGTGAAGTATAGAGAGGGTGAATGGGAAGGGCAAATTATGAGGGATTTAATGATGTTGAATTGCATGTATTCCTGCATGGGATGATGATATGATAACTCTTGAACCTTCTCATTTATTAGGGCAGTTAGGAGAAGCATATATGACAAGCAGTCAATGGGTGAGAAAGGAACGTACTAGGATAAAGGGAAAGGAGAGGTAGAATGTAAAAGGGGCAAGAAAAATATTTTGTAATGGAGTGGAAGGGTTAGGGTTAGGGTTAGGGGAGTGAGTGATGTTCTTATTAGAGGTGGCTCAGAGAAAAAAATAACATACGCACTCAATAGGGTATAGAAATCTATCTTACCTTAGAAGAAAAAGGAGAGGAAAGGGATGGTAGAAAGGGGACAGTGGCCCGGGGGGGGGGGGGGTGTTTAGTTGATAGAAAAGAGGGAAGATTGTGGGAGAGGCTAGTCAGATACAACATACTTTTGAGGAGGGACAGGGTGAAAGGAGAGAGAATAAATGGGAGTGGGGAGGAATAGATGGAGGGAAACACAATTAGCAGTAGAAACTATTAGGCAAAAGTGTTGAAGCAACTTCTCTGGTGGACTTAGAATAAAGAATGTGATCCATCCCAGAGATGGAGCTGATGGTAATTGAATACAGACTGAAGCACACTTTTTTTCTCTTACTTTATGTTTCTTGAGGTTTCTCTACCTTTGGGGGAGGAAGGGGAGGATTATGTTTTACTCTTTTTTTAAAAAAATATAAGGCAATGGGGTTATTTGGCTTGTCCAAGATCACACAACTAGGTGATTATTAAGTGTCTGAAACCAGATTTGAACTCAGGTACTCCTGACTCCAGGGCTGGGGCTCTGTCCATTGCACCACCTAGCTGCCCCTTATGTTTTACTTTTACAACAAGACTATTGTAGCAATGTGAAAATCAATCAATTAATTAATTAATTTTTAAAAAGAGCCCATGCTTTACTTAAGCAGGATACAAAGAAAAGCAGAAATCAACTCCCAGGAGATAGATCCAAAAAATGAGAAGAAGAAAATTCCATGCAGAGATAAAGAAAAGGACAATGCCAGGTTGAGTTAAGGAGTAACGTGCCTGGATCTTGGAAAACTAAGAAGGCAGGTCCCCAAAAAGGTCTTGAGATTTAGACTTGGAAATAATAGAGGCATCCAATCCATTGGAGTTTATTAATCAGAGGATGACACGATCAGAGTTACACTTCACAAAAATCAACTTGGCATCAAAGTGTAAAATGAATTGGAATCAAAGTGAGGAAGAGTTATAGTAAAGTTGGTAGCTGGGTGAGTGGAAGAGAGATCTCTGCATGATGACCTTATCTCTGTCTCACAGTGTCTGGAACAGACTAGACATTTAATAAATGCTTGTTTATTGATATCACAGAAATTAGTTATAAGGGAGGAATGAGAGAAAGATATTGAAGATGACACTAAGAGTTCAAACCTTGGTGATCTGAATATGGTGTAGTAGTAGTAATAAAGAAGTTCTGAAAAAGGCTGGAGTCTGGGGTGGAGGGCTTTGGAAAAGATTATAAATTCTCTTGTAGACATTGCATTTAAGGTGCCTGGGGGACATCCAGTTCAAATGTCCAACTAGCTGTTGGTTATGTAATACTGAAGATTAGGCAAGACACTAGAGCTGAATAAATAGATCTCGGAATCATTAGCATAGAGTTGATCATTGAATGCATGAGAGATAATGAGATCACTCGGATAGATTACAGAGAAAAAAAGTAATCAGCGTGAGGCTGTGGAGTCTTGGGGGACAGGAGCAAGTGGTGAGCTTGATACCAACAGAAGAAACTAAGAGAAAGCAGGCAGACTTGTAGAAGCAAGAGGGCCAAGTTAGAGTGTCCAGGAGGGGAAGATCTGGTTAACTGGGCCAAAGAGATGCAGGGGTCATGAAAGATGAGCATCAAGAAGAGACCATCAGATTAGCCAATTAATAAAGCACTAGTTATCTTTGGAGACAGCAGTTTAAGTTGTGATAAAGTCAGAAGCCAGATTGCAATAGAGTTAGAAGAGAGTGAGAGATGAGGGAAGGTGGAGACAATAATTGAAAGATGACTTAATTGAGTAGCAGAGAAATAGAGGAAGCTTGCTGGTGAGCATGTAACATCTAGTGAAAAAAAGACACAGACATGTTTGCAGACATTATGGAAATATTTAGTTGGGAGGCAGAGATTGAAGATTTAAGAGAGAAGGATGATGGTAGTAGCAATCTGCTGGCTTTTCTACCTACAAAGGGTAGAACTGTCACTTGGCAGCAAAGGAAAATCAGGCAGATTAGATTAAGTATCTAGAAGTAATCTGTGCTCAAAGTGACAATGTTGAAGATTCACAAAGCATCTAAAGAAAGGGTTGAGAACAAAAATAGGAAAAAAAAGATCCAGAATCTTATATTGAGAACTTTCCTGTCCATATAAAATTCTCATCATTATTATCAGCACACTCCATGAGGTTATCCTTAATGAGGGCCTTAATAGAAAACAACTGATATCTCAAAGTGAACCACACCTTTACTGTTACATAGTGAATCGAAAAGTAGAGGATAAGATCCCACTGGACTTAGTTGTTTTTTTTTTATTATTTTGTAAAAAGCATTTGGTAAAGCAAACATCACCTTAAAACCCCTCTGTCAACAACATAGCACCTATCCAAATGCCTGAATCATTTAAGATTCCTTTAAAGATAGAACAGAATGAATGAATGAGTCAGTGAATGAATGAAGTATCAGTCTGCTAACTATAAGGAAAACCCTCTACTAAGCTCAAGGAATACAGCTTGGGAAGCAAGATGAAGTGTCTCAAATATGATATGAAATAAAAAACAAAGTTATGCTCTAGTCATGTCTCTTCTTACTACTGTGTTGGAAAACATTCACATAAAGGCCAAGTTAAAGAGGGGTTTCTTAAAGATGCATTCATCTTATACAAGTTGTTTGTGGATGGCTAACCCTGACTTCCCCCAAGGCTCCATCCTGGGCCCTCTTTTCTCTTCCTCCCAACAACTCCAATAGGTTTAATTGCCATCTCTATGCAGATGATCCTTCAGATCATTGTTTGCAGCCCTGATCTTTCTCCTGAATTCCAGTATTGCATCACCATCTGTCTTTTGAATATCTTCAACTAAACCTGAACTCATCATGTTCAGACCCTAAATGCTCTCAGCTCTTCTCTTGCATTCTCCCCCCATATATCCAGGCTTTTGCCAAGCCTTGACATTTCTATCATTTACTAACAACATCTCTTATATTCATTCACTTCTCTACACCTTTGTAGCTGCCACCCTGGTTCACAGGGCAGCTAGGTTGTGTAGAGGACTGGCTTTGGAGTCAAGAGAATGAGAGTTCAAATCCAGCCTCAGAAACTTGACATTTACTAGCAATGTGACCTGGGGCAAATTTCTTAACCCTGATTGTCTAGCATTCAGGGCCATCTCCAGTCATCCTGATTCATATCTGACCACAATGGAAGAGAAAGTGAGGCTGGTGACTTAGCACAGCCCCCCCCCCCCCCCCCACTCAAATCTATTTCATATGCTTTTCTTGGCATCACTTCCCCTGTTCTTCAAGAATGAAGGACAAAAAAAAAAATCATCACCCTGGTCCACACCTCACACCTGGGTTTTTACCAAGAGTCTTCTGATTGGTCTCTGCCTCGAGTATTTCCTACACTAATTTGACCTCTATTCTTCTACTCCTTTGCCAAAGTTATTTTCCTCAAGTGCAGGTTAGACTATATTGTCCTTTCTACTAAATGACTGCCAGTGATTTCCTATTGTCTTTAAGATCAAATATTGCATGCTCTTTGGCTCTTGAATCCCTTCACAACTTTGCCTTTTCTTACCTTTCTAGTACTCCATTTTGTTCCCTTACATGTACTCTACAATCCCATGCCACCAGCCATCTTGTTGGTCTGAATGTGATCCTTCATCATCAGACCCATATTCCTGTAGCTGAAGTGCTCTCTCTCCCCTCACCTGTGCCTTCTTGCTCTACTGGCTTCCTTCAAGGCTCAGCTCAGCACCAGTTCATATAAGTCTTTCCAGGTTTTTCCTGAAAACATTCTGCTCATCATTTCTTATAGCACAATAGTATTCTGTCACAATCATATACTATAACTTGTTTAACCATTCCCCAACTGATGGACATCCCCTCAATTTCCAGTTCTTTGCCACCCCTAAAAAAGCCTCTATAAATATTTTTGTACATATAGGACTTTTTTCTTTTTTTTTTAAATCTCTTTGGGATATAAACTTAGAGTTTATATTGCTAGGTCAAAGGGTATGCATGGTTTTCTAACCCTTTGGGCATAGTTCCAAATTGCTCTCCAGAATGAGTCACAACTCCACCAGCAGAGCACCAGTGTCCCAGTTTTCCCACATCCCTTTTTCCTTTTCTGTCACATTAGCCAATCTGATAGGTATGAGGCAGTACCTCAGAGTTGTTTTAATTTTAATCTCTAGTGACTTAGAGCATTTTTCGTATGATTATAAATAGATTTGATTTTTTCATCTGAAAACTATCTCTTAATATTCTTTGACCATTTATCAAAGCACAGGTAACTCTTAATGAGGAAATCCTTGCCAACAGCATAAGTCACCATCTTCCTGACTACTGAGGGGCCTAGACAATTGCCAGGGGACACTGAGAGAATAGGAGACAACATGTATTGAGGCAAACCTTGGACTCAGATCTTCCAGAATCTGCCCTCTGTCCACAAGATTGTGCTACTTCTAATGCATACATCATGTATTATTTTGGTTTATATGTCTTAGCCCTCAGGGTTCTATGATAGCAGCTCCATATCTAACATTGGACATAGATATTTAACTTAGCTACTGTTGTTTAGGAAAGATTTGTTTCTGTTCACGTTTTCTTTTTTTTTTTTTTTAAGGTTTTTGCAAGACAAATGGGGTTAAGTGGCTTGCCCAAGGCCACACAGCTAGGTCATTATTAAGTGTCGGAGACTGATTTGAACCCAGGTACTCCTGACTCCAGGGCTGGTGCTTTATCCACTACGCCACCTAGCTGCCCCTGTTCACATTTTCTAGATCTTTTCCTACTCCCCCAATTCCTGCATCATCTCTCACCTGAACTATTGCCATGATTTCCCAATTAGTTTCCTCCTCAAATTTTTTTTCTTTTCCAAAACCATCCTCCACACAGCTGCCAAAGTGCCAAAAGGATGTTCCCAATCCAAAAAATTCCAATGCGCTTAACTCTAGGATATAAAACTGCTTTAGAATTTGCACCTTTCCTTATTCTGGCAACAGCCCAGCTTCCCAGGCTTATTGCCCTCCTTAATGCCTTTGGTGACCTAGGCAAAAGGGTTTCTTTCTGTTCTTCCCAGAGTCCCTTATAACTCCATGGCTGTGATTCCGAGCTGCTTGGCTGCCATGTTCTGAAGGCTCCTTCCTCATCTTTCCTTCATAATCCAATTTGGGACCTCCTTCCTTAGCTGCCCCTGCTCCTCTGTCCCACCAACAACACACTCCACCCCTCACATTTACTCTGTCCATATGTTGAATCTGCTTTTGTGCCTAGGCTTTCCCTCTGATAGAAGGTAAGTTCCTTGCCTACCACAGTAAGTCCCTGGCACATAGTGAGCAGTAAATGTTTTTAAGGAACTGATCAATCTTTAACATCATTTAAGCAGGAAGAGCACCAGAGGGATGCAAAAACTTGGGTGTTACCCAGGCTAAATCTTTGTTTCTGTATACCTAAAATGGAGGTAATAATGCCTTCCCTTGCCTTCTTCAAGGGGTATTTCCAGAGCTAAGTAGATCATAGATATGAGAGAGCCTTAATAAGCATAGAGCATTATTGAAATAGAAAATAATTTCTCTCAACAAATGGCAAGTCTTGAAAGTTTCCTCATTTCCTCCCTCTTTTAGTTACAATTATTAGCTGTTTTGCTGTTCAGTTTATAGTCAGTGCCAGTGTTTGTTTGCCATTTCATTAATTTGGGGTTTAAACTTACCATAACAATGAGACTATGACGCACCCAGCCTTCCCTTAGGAAGGTGTTAATGGATATTTTTGTTACTAGAGACCACAATCATACCAGCTACAGATTGTTGGGCCCCCAGGTGTACTGTTAGACAGATTCAGGTGGGCGGTAGCTCAACTTCTAAATTACCGTATTAGAAACCAAATGTAAATAGTCATAGAACAGAGTGTCAGAGCTGGAAGGAGTCTTGGAAGAGAGAGCATAGAATGTCAGATCTGGGAGGGAGGGACTTTAAAAAAACAGAAGCTCACTTTGTTGATGAGGAAACTGAGGTCTAGGGGACCTAAGTCAGTTTGTCCAGAATACACCAGAAATAGGAGTGGATCTAGAACCAAAGCTTTTCCCAGCAGACCACAGGAGTTCCCCTTGGAACCTTTAGGAAAGGAATGGAAATGCTTTTCTTGTTGTTTATAATATTTACTTCTGAGGGCTGTCAGTTTCTGTGTTAAGAGCCATAGCATCTAGAGATAAAGAGGGATTTGTGCCCCCATACACTAACCTTGTCAGACCTCATCTGGAATATTGGATTCAGTTCTAGGAGCAACATTTTAGGAGGGACATTGATGAACTGGAAAGCGTCCAACAGGACAACCCAGATGATAAAAGACTTCAAGTTCATACCATCTGAGAAATCACTTGAAGAAACTGGGAACATATAGTCAGAAGAAAAAAAGGCTATAGGAACCTGATAGCTGTGTTCCAAGTTTAGAAGTGCTGTTATTTGGTGGAGGGATTAAAAGCATTCTGCTTGGCCCCCAGAGGGTGGAAACAGGTGTAGTGGGTGAAAGTTGTAAAGAGGTCAGTTGAAGCCTGATGCCTTGAAAAAAAATTCCCAACAATTAGATCTGTCCCAAAAATGGAATGGGCTGCCTCTGGAGACTTGAGGTCTTCAGGCAAAAACTGGATGATCCCTCAGCTAGTCAGACAACAAGCATTTCTTAAGAGCTTGCTATGTGCTCAGTATCATGCTAAGCATTAGAGATACAAAGTAAGGCAGAAAATTAAAATTAGTCCCTTCTCTCAAGGAGTCCAGTGGGGAAGACATAATGTAAACAGCTGTGTACAAACTATACAAAGAATTATTGCATAAGAATTTAGATGGATCAGGACAGGTTTCCTATTGAAGATAGAACTTTAGCTGAGACTTGAAGAAAGCTGAGGAAACCTGGAGGCAGAGATGAGAAAGGAGAGTATTGTATAGGGAACAGTCAGTGAAAAGGGAGAGTTAAGAAATAGAATGTAAGAAACAGCCAGGAGGCCAGTGTCACTGGATCACAGAGGACATGGAGGGGAGTAAGGTGTTAGAAGATTTGAAGGGTAGGAGGGGCCCAGGTTATGAAGGGATTTGAATGCCAAACAGGATTTATATTTAATCCTGTAGGGGCAGCTAGTGGGTAAAGTGGATAGAATACTAAGCCTAGAAGCAAGAAGACTTATCTTGATGACTTCCAGTCTGGCCTCTGATACTTAGTAACCATATGGACCTGAGCAAGTCACTTTACCCAGTTTGTCTCAGTTTCCTCATCTGTAAAATGAGCTAGGGAAAATGAACTGGTATCTCTATCAAATGGGGTCATGAAGAGTGACAACAACAACCTAGGTGCTGCTATGGTTTCATGAATAGGGGAGTGATGTGCTCAGATCTGTGTTTTAGGAAAATCAGTTTGAAAGCTGACTGGAGGATGGACTGCAAAGTGCAGCATCAGCAGCTGCTCAGACTTTTTTGTTCTAAGGCCTCTTCTGGTGTTAATGTTCTTTTTTTTTTTCACCAGCTCTGACCAAAAAAAAATAATAAAATCACAATTTTCCTGCCTTTATAAAGCTTGTAGCCTAATAGAAGAGTAGATTTTTGGTATATTCACAGTTTAGTATAATACAGGGTAGTATGTGGGGAAGACAAAGGAGAGGGCCGGGCCAAGTGTTGAGAGACATGTAAGTAGGGAGCACTGTCAATCAGGTCTGTGGATAAAGAGTGAGAAGAGGTTCCATGAACAGATGTGAGTCTACCTTTGAAAGAAGGAACCTTGACAAATATAGGGGGATTGAATAAACAGAAGTTCAAGAATGGGAGATGGTAGTAACCAGAATTACAAACTACTAAGAGAATCCTGAATAAGCAGATTGAAGCCAAATTGTAAAGGAACCTGAATGCCAAGACCAGTAGTTTAAACTTAAATTGAGAAGATAAATTAATATAAATGTAACTAGATGAACATCGAAGTAGTTTTGAACAGTGGTAGAGAATACATAGTTGGAAATAGTCCATCTTGAAGTCAGAAAGACCCAGCTAAAAGGTTATTAATACAGTATAGAAGAGGCCAGAGTTAAGCAAGGTATTGATAATCAGAATGGAACAGAGCACAGACCTGAGAGTTTTACTTTAGTGAATTTAAATGTATATTAAATTACTAATACACGTCCTGCCTCCAGTGGTTCTGTGAATAATGGTTTATGGTTTTATCCTTAATACAATCACCAAGATATGATTGAAACCAAGCCTAGTATTATTTTCACTATAATTTGTTATATATATTGTGTGTGTGTGTGTGTGTGTGTGTGTGTGTGTATGAAACAATGGTTGAAAAATGACTAAAGTAAGGGGCAGCTAGGTGACGCAGTGGATAAAGCACCGGCCCTGGAGTCAGGAGGACCTGGGTTCAAATCCGGTCTCAGACATTTAATAATTACCTAGCTGTGTGGGCTTGGGCAAGCCACTTAACCCCATTTGCCTTGCAAAAACCTAAAAAAAAATGACTAAAGCATTCTGGGTGGTAAGGGAGGTTTTGTTGTGATAAAAGCTTAGGGGTATAAGGGAAGAAGAAAGAAGCCAATTCTTCCTGGCTGTGTAACCAATCATTTCTACCTCTGAGCCTTCATTCCCTCATCTTTAAAGTGGGGGTAATAATCCTTGAACTACCTATTTCATATGATTATTACGCAGAAGCTCTTTTTTGCACCTTAAATTCATGTTATTTTTGTAATTATGATGTAATCCTATAGATATTTATACATAAAATAGAGATAAGTTGGTTAGAGACTTTGAATGAAAAAGACCAAGGTTTAAGATCCATCTCAGACATATTGACTAAGTATCCCTCTGACCCCTCTTTTAGACCTAGGAAACCCAATGCTGATACATAATAGACGCTTAAGAAGTACTGTTAGGAAGAGTAGAAGAAACACTTGTTATATGTTCTTAGTCTTGGTCAAACACTGTGCTAAATTCTTGCAAACAAATAGAAAAAACAAGACATGTACTGCTCCCTAGGATTTCAGTCTAAAAAGGGAAACTTTGACCAGGATAGGAGTACTTTGGTCTGGAAGTTGTAGGGATGGCAAATGGAACCCTAGGGAACTTCCTGGCAAGTCCTTTGAAGGTATGTCTCTTGTTCCAAGATCTAGAAGTGGAAAAGGGGTTCTGGGGGGGTGGGGAGCAAAAGGGAGTCTTGTTCTGGCTAATGATGAGGAGTAAATAAAGATCCAGAGGGGAAAATGGAGAACTACAGCATGAAGATAACCCACCCTGAGCTCTTCCTCTCACCTCTCACCTTTCTTTAGCAATAGAATATAAATTCCTGAAAGGCAAGGACTGACCTGAATTTTTCTTAGCCAGCAGTACCCTACACCATTACAGTCTAGATGAAATAAGTACAGCAAAAATGCAGTGATAAAAGACAATTGATTCCATTTACTTTAGAAGTGTTACTTGTTAGACCCAGTCTATTGAGCTTTGATTTTTTTTTATATTAGGATGAAATCCTAAAACCTGGGTTCTCAAAACTTAATTTTGCTATTTTCTGCTTTTATGATTGGATGCAAGGATATTCACCTCTCTGAGAATCTCAACTAAAATAGAGATAGTAATTCCTGCTGTTTTCATCTCTCAGGGTGCTTGTGAGGAGAGCTGGTCTGTCCTATGAGACTTCCTTGTCCCCAGTGATATTATTTCAGGTTCCAGGTGGATTTTTGGAAAAGATAGAACAAGATCTAACAGAAAGTACTTGGTCAGAAGATCAAGATTCAGAACCAGGGTTTTATACCTAGTATCTGGGTGACCCTCAACATATTGGTTTCTTGTCTGAGTCTTATTTTCCTTTTTTCTTCCTTTCTGTTTGTCTTTCTTTCATTTGCTTAATCTTTCTGTCTGTCTTTCTTGTCTAAGGCCAGATTTGAACTGAGGTTCCCCTGATTCTGGAGCTGGTATTCTATCCACTGGATATCACCAATGACTTATCAGGTTTCTTTCCCTTACAAGTCTCTTCATTGAGTCCTACCTAAGTTACCTGGACACATTTCCTAATATAATAGTGGGAACTATCAGAAAGGTTCTCCACTTTCTTGGACTTCACTCACCAGTGGCTGCTTCTGTTTGCAGATGTGCCTCGTGGCAGCGGGACTCACCTACCCTTGTCACCAGCTCACAGTGGGGAGAAGGTCTTCACCAGCACAAGCCCGGGAAGAGTCAGAAGAGGTAAGACTGCTCTGTTGGTCACCCCAGGAAGTGGGGTACTGTCAAGACAAAAAACTACTAGTGTAAGTCAGTGAATAACTGAGACTTTGGTTCTCCTTCTTCACCTCTGAATATGATGCCTAAAGAATGCTTGGCCTGGTTTTATTTGAGTCAAGGGAAGTCTGTACCCCCAAACTATATCATTGTCATGTATTTCTTTGTCATTGAAACAGAAAAGAGGTTGTCACATAATTGGGGGGGGTATGTGAATTGCCCAGCTTCTAGTATCCTCAAAATGCCAAGAGATAGAAAGAGGAGGGTCCCTAGCTGGTAACCAACTTAGAGTAAGTCAGGAGCATGAGACATGCAGTGGTTGAGATTACAGCTTCATTTGTGTAATTAGATATAACTGATTAAATAACCAGGTAATATCTACAATGCTCAGGAGCAAGAGTGCTAGGTCTAACTGTCAGAAGACTTGGGTTTCGATCTCAATTTTGCTACTGTGTCACCTTTAGGATCAGGTCCCTTCTGTTCTCTGAACCTCAGTTTTCTCATCTGCAAAATGGACCTCTGAAGTGTCTTCCAGTTCTAAATATTATAAGGAAACTTGAGGAGTAAAGGACTGAGGATTGAGACTAGAAGGATTGCTAAAGAGGCCTCCTTCTCATTATTATTTAAAGTTCTTGGTTTGATCACTAACCTTCTTTTTATGTTCTTCATTGTATCTGAAAATGATCAGGTCTGCTGATGCTAGTTAAATTCATAACAAAAAGGATTTTTTTTTTCAAAATACAAAGAGGCTGCTCTGTAAGAGAGTGAAGTTTTTTTCTCCCACCACCCTTTTACCATTTTCTTGACCCTTTTAGCACAATTTTCCTGCACATAATGCTTTTGTTCCTAGGAGCCCAAGCATTTCATGCTGTTTTTCTCTCCTGTGCTGAATACAACCCAAGGAGGTTAAGTGCCTTTAAAGTGCCTGGGCCCCCTTATATTAAGTGATCTAGCCAAAAAAGGCGTGAATGTCTGTTCAAAAACATTGCTTGAAGAGTTTGCTGAAAGGTGACAGGGGCCTGGTTTCTCTCTACAACCTTTCCTTCTCTGACACTCCCTTTTTAAGGTTTGTTGAATTGAGAGCCTTCACCAGTGAGGATGTAATGATAGACAACATGTTCATTCATTCCAAATATGTTGAACTTGCTGGATGCTGAACACAGGGCTGATCATTAGGAATTTTTTTTTTCTTTTTAGGTTTTTGCAAGGCAATGGGGTTAAGTGGCTTGCCCAAGGCCACAGTTAGGTAATTATTAAGTGTCTGAGGTCGGATTTGAACTCAAGTCCTCCTGACTTCAGGGTTGGTGCTCTATCCACTGTGCCATCTAGCCACCCCAGGAAATCTTAATAAGGTGGGCTCCCTACCTTTATGGAGCATCTATTCTAGACTGTGACAAACAGAGAATTCTGTTTCAATTATGGGCAACAATTGACTAGACTTGATGAGCTAGTAGTATGTATTGAGTCCTTCTCTTTGTACCAACTTTTACTAAGTGAAGTTATATTATTAGATCATCTTATTTCAGTTTAATTCAGCCAGCATTTATTAAGTACCTACTATGAAGCACTTTAAGAGATGACATTATAAGTGCATGGCATAGATAGACAACTCAGATCTTTGAGAGGTGTATATTCTATTCTGCATTTTATGAGCCATGGAAATTCCCAGAAATATCCATCAATGAATTTTGTTTGTATTATCTTGGTGCACAGTGGATAGAGCACCTGGCCTGGAGGCAGGAAGACTTGAGTTCAAATTTGGCCTCAGACATATTTTCTGTGTGACCCTGGACAAGTCACTTAGCAGCTCTGTTTGCCTCAATTCCTCATCTGAAAAATGAATTGGAGAGGAAAATGGCAGTGCACTACAGTAATAGAATCTCAAAGAACTGTCAGGCATGACTGAAAAGACTGAATTACAACAATAAAGAATGTTGGTCACTCAATCAAGTTTTTATTAAGTGCCTACTCTCTTCCTGGTTTTATATAAGGCACAGGAAATTACTGCCAACTTCTTCTGCTACTTGGAAATTATCTTTGCTATACCTCTTGCAGAAGGTTGAGAAAAGCAAAAGTACCTTTAAGTCCATTTTTACACAGACCTTGAATTTAGAATGTTTCAATCACAAAATCATAGAGGTAGAAGAGATTTCATCTTTTTCATTCTGCCATTTGATGTAAGAATATTTGTTATTGTATTCCTGGCACTAAATCAGTTGCCATTATCTGCAGAACTGCATGATAATAGTCAAATCATTGCCTGTCAAAAGAGTTCATGAAGGTAGAGCCAAGATGGTGAAGTGAAGGTAGGGATTTGCCTGAGCTCTCCCAAATTCCCCTCCAAATAATTTTAAAGTAATGCCTCAAAATGAATTCAGAATAACAGAACCAACAAAAATGATGTGGTGAAACAATTTTTCAGCTCAAGACAATTTAGAAGATTGGCAAAAAAGATGTGTCTCACTGGTATGAAAGTGGATCACAGTATAATTCAGGCCATGCTTCAGCAGTGAGTCTTGGAGGTGATTGAATCAACTGCAGCTTCCAAAGCTCTCAGCCAGTCAGAAGGAGATTACAGAGGGAGATATATAGTTCTACTTCAGAGTCCCTGAACAAGGAAGAGTTCTAGTAAGAGCAGGGAACCCTGGTCATGGGGCAGGGTGAAAAAGAGTACTTGTGGTCACTAATAGGCCAGGAAAGCAATGACCACACCTCTCTTTAGCTCATATCATCTTACAAGAACTAAATACTTGCAGACCCCCAGAACTAGCTCTGAAAATAGAAACACAAAAAACCTGTTATTTGGGGCAGTGTTCGCTTCACCCTGAGAGGAAAGCCCAACTTTACCATAGAGTTAAAAATCAAGGGGCAGCTAGATGGCACAATGGATAGAGCACCAACCCTGGAGTCAGGAGGACCTGAGTTTAAATCCGATCTCAGACACTTAATAATTACCTACCTGTGTTACCTTGGGCAAGTCACTTAACCCCACTGCCTTGCCAGAAAAACAAATCAAGATATAGACTGGGAGCAGCTGGGTGGTGCAATGGATGGACCACCGGATGGAGCACCAGCCCTGGAGTAGGAGGATCTGAGTTCACATCCAGCCTCAGACATTTAATAATTGCCTAGCTGTGTTACCTTGGGCAAGTTACTTAATCCCATTTCTTTAAGTAAAAAAAAAAGAAAATAGGCTGGACAAATGAGCAAACAAAAAGAACCTGACCATGGTGACAGGGAAGATCAAACAGAGAAGTGTATCAGTGGAATAGATTAGGTTCAAAAGAAACAATAGTAAAGGACTACATAATCTACTGTTTGATAAACCCAAAGATTCTAGCTTCTGGGATAAGAATTCACTATTTGACAAAAACTGGAAAATAGTATGGCAGATACTAGGCATAGACCAACATCTTACACCTTATCCCAAAATAAGTTTGAAATGGGTACAGGATTTAGACAATAAAAGGTGATATCTTAGGCCAATAAAACTGTGCATATTCTTTGATCCAGTAATACCACTACTGGGTCTATATACCAAAGAGATCATAAAAAAAGGGAAAAGACCCACATGTACAAATATATTTGTGGCAACTTTTTCGTAGTGGCAAAAAATCAGAAATTGAGGGAATTCCCATCATTTGGGAATGGCTGAACAAATTGTGGTATATGAATATTATGGAGTACTATTATTCTGTATGAAACACTTTAGAAAAGTCTGGAAAGGGGCAGCTAGGTGGTGCAGTGGATAAAGCACCGGCCCTGGAGTCAGGAGTACCTGGGTTCAAATCCAGTCTCAGACACTTAATAATTACCTGTCTGTGTGGCCTTGGGCAAGCCACTTAACCCCATTTGCCTTGCAAAAACCTAAAAAAAAAAAAAAAGTCTAGAAAGACTTGCATGAACTGATGCTGAGTGAAGTGAGCAGAACCAGCATCATTGTGAGCTGAATCATCAACTATGATGGATGCAGCACCTCTCAACAGTTAAGTGATCAGAGACAATCCTGAGTCCCATCACTTGCTGACTAATAAAGGGAGAAGAAATGGAAGCATTGTCAGATTTTATATTCTTAGGCTCCAAGATCAGTGCAGATGGTGACTACAGTCATAAAATTAAGGTGCTTACTCCTTGGAAGGAAAGCTATGGCAAATCAAGACTAAAAAGCAGAGATGTCACCTTGCCAACAAAGGTCCCTATAGTCAAAGCTCTTGTTTTTCCAGTAATATTGTACAAGAGTAGTGTGTGACAGTTGTACTTTAAGGAAAGTTGTATGCCGCAGAGTTAACACTTTTGAAATATGATTCTGGAGAAGACTTTTGAGAATTCTTTGGACAGCCCGGAGATCAAATCAATCAATACATAAAGAAATTAATTCAGATTATTCACTGGAAGTCCAAAAATTGAAGCTACAGCTTAAATATTTCAGCCATATAATGGTACGACTGGATTTATTAAAAAGACCCTAAAGCAAAAGGTAAATGGGATGGCAGAAGACAAAGTGGATCTATAGTACCTTGGAAACAATGAATATAAATCTGAACAGACTTTGGAAAATAGAAGGACCTAGCATGACATGGTCCACAGGATCCTGAAGAGTCAGGCATGGCTGAACAACAGCAACAGCAGTCAGAATCTCATAAGATTTAGTAACTTCTGCATTACAAAATTGGATAGTTTGGTATTCCAGAGATTACAGGAGCTAGGACTACAGCCAGGAACCACCTAGCCAGCAAAACTGAGTATAATCCTTCAAGGGGAAAAATATGGGTTTTTCAATGAAATAGAGGACTGTCAGGCATTCAAAATGAAAATACCAGAGCTGAATTGAAAATTTGACTTTGAAATATAAGATTCAAGACTCAAGGTAAACAGAAAAGTAAAGCATGTGGATTTAGTAAGGGAGGGAGGGAAGGACAGACTGACAGGCATGTAAGAAAAAAATAAGATAAATACACAGTTTTCAGTACTTTGAGTTAAATAAATTTACCATAAAACAGAAGCAGATAGCAAAAAGAATTAAAAACCAGAATTCTCTAAATTTTTTTTATCAGAAACACATGTAAGTAGATACATGGAGTAAAGGACTGGACAAATCTATTATGCTTCATGTGAAGTGAAAAAAATTCAAGGAATTATATAAATTATTTGTTTTTCCAATTACATACAATGATAGTTTCTACCAATCATTTTTTTGCAAGTTTTAAATTTTACAATTTTTCTTCCTCCCCCATCCCCAACTTAGACTTTACATTTGCAACCATTGATAAACCTAGATCAAAAGTGAACCTGTTGTGAGAGAAGAATCAGATCCAAAAGGAAGAAAGAAAACATTAGAGAAAGCAAAATTACATAATATATGACAGTTTTAAAAAATTGAAGATAATAATCTTTAGTCTTCATTTAAACTCCAGAGTTCTTTCTCTGGAAACAGATGGTATTCTCTAGCACAAATCCCATAAAATTTTCCCTGATTATTGCACTGATGTAGTGAGCAAGTCCATAAAGGTTGATCATCACCCCATGTTGTTAGGGTGTACAATGTCTTCTGGTTCTGCTCATCTAGCTCAGCATCAAGTCTTTCTAGGCTTCTCTGAAATCCCATCCCTCATGATTTCTTATGGAACAATAGTGTTTCATCACATACATATACCACAACTTGTTCAGCTATTCCTCAATTGATGGATATCCCCTCAATTTCCTATTCTTTGCTTCCTCAAAAACAACTGCTATATAACATCCATATTCTTAAAGGAAAAGTTAAATGAAGTATAAGAGGAAAAACACAGTTAAACTATTCCTATTTTTTAAAAATACATATATTTTTTACTTTTACAAGTTGTTTTAACATAATTGGGGGACATTTCCAGAGTCAAGATGGCAAAGAGAAACCAGGATGTTGCCTGAACTTTTCCCAGTTTCCCTCAGAAACAAGCTTAAATCAAGCCTGTAAATGGATTTTGGGCAGACAAAACTCACAAAAATTTGGAGTGAAACAATTTTCCAGCTCAAGATATCTGAAAAGAACTTCAGGAAAGGGGAGTCTCACTTGGAAAAAAGGGAAATGCAGTCCAGCTGAGGTAGTGCAGGCAATCCAGGAGGAGATTCTTAGACTTCATTCCCTTCTATCCCATCTCAGCAATCCAGAGGCACAGCAGACCAGCTGTGAGGCCTCCAGCCCCAGCATAGAAGGAAGATTGCAAACCTTCTAAGCCCAGCACAAGAGGTGGGACCAAGCCAGGTCACCCCACAAAGTGAGCAAGCTGTCTGCACTTGAGGCCCCAGCTTGGGATAGCACCCCCTGTTCCCTACAAGCAGAGCTCAACTTTAAAAAAAGAACAAAATCAAAAAGAACCCTGATCATAGAAAGTTCCTGTGGTGACAGGGAAGATCCAAACATGAATTCAGAAGGTGAAAATGGAAAAATGCCTATATGGGAAGCTTCAAAGAAGAATATGAATTGATCTCAACCCCAGAAAGTCCTCTTGAAAGAGCTCAGATAAAAATCAAGTAAAAGAGGTAGAAGGAAAAAAAAAAGAAAAGAAATGACAGTTATATAGGAGAATGGGGGGGGGGGGGAGTTAACAGTTTTGAAAAAGGCCCAAAAATTGACTGAAGAAAACAATTCCTTAAAAAATAGAATTGGCCAAAGAGAAGGGGGGAAAAATCCACTGAAGTAAACAATACCTTTAAAAGTAGAATTGGCCTAATGGAAAAGGAGATGCAAAAACTAACTGAAGAAAATAATTCCTTAAAAATTAGAATTTGGCAAGTGCAAGGTAATGACTATATGAGACATCTACATTTAGTCAAACAAAATTAAAAGAAGAAAAAAAAATGGAAGAAAATGTAAAAGCCTCATTGGAAAAAGCAACTGATCTGGAAATTAGATCCAGAAGAGATAATTTAAGAATTGTTGAACTAGGGGCGGCTAGGTGGCATAGTGGATAAAGCACCAGCCTTGGAGTCAGGAGTACCTGGGTTCAAATTTGGTCTCAGACACTTAATAATTACCTAGCTGTGTGGCCTTGGGCAAGCCACTTAACCCCGTTTGCCTTGCAAAAACCTAAAAAAAAAAATTATTGAACTCCCTGAAAGCCATGATCAGAATATAAGCTTGGGCAACATCTTTCAGGAAATTATCAAGGCAAATTGTCTTATATCTTAGAGAACTAGATCGCAAAATAATCATTGAAAGACTCCACCAGTCACCTCCTGAAAGAAATCCCAAAATGAAAACTCCAAGAAATATTGTTGCCATATTGCAGAATCATCAGATTAAGGAGAAATTGATGTAGACAGAAAAAAAAAACAATTCAAATATCAAGGTGCCATAGTCAGGATTACACTTAATAGCTTCAGCATTAAAGGATCAGAGTGCCTAGAATATGAGATTCAGGAAGGTAAAAGGAACTTGGATTGCAACCAAGAATCAACTATCCAGCAAAACTTAGCATAATCTTTCAGGGAAGATATAATTGGGGAAGAATATAAAATATACCCACACACACACACATACCCCCTTTCACCACTCAAAAGCAAACTGTATTATCAAAATTTTAACTATCACTAAAAATAAAAATTTTTCTACTCCCTCCCCTGCATCTATGTTTGAGGACAAAAGATAAATAAGAATAGAATGTTCCATTTTATAAACTTCTCAAAACATTTATTCCTATTAAAAACACTAGAAAACATAGTAATAAAAGCAGCTGTCCTTTTAAAATGATAAGAAGTATGTCTCTAAAATCACCAACAAGCATTATAATGGAGATAAACTAGAAACCTTTACAATAAGAACAAGGGTGAAGCAAAGATGCCAGTTATCACCACTATTACTCAGCATTTTGCCAGAAATGTTAGCTCAAACAATATAAGAAGACAATTGAAGGAATTAGAATAGACAATAAGAAATAGATGATATGATGATGATTATTTTGTGATGAAAATCCAAGAGAATCAACTAATAAAATTAGAATAATTGACAACTTTAGCAAAACCCATTTAGATCATCAGTATTTCTATATATGAACAACAAAGTCCATTTAAAATAAATGTATACATACAAATTACTTGGGACCCTACCTGCCAAGACAAATTCAAGAACTATGTGAACACAATTGCAAAACACTTTTACACATAAAGTTAGATCTGAACAATTGGAAAAATAGAAATTGCTTATGGCAATATAAAAATGGCAATTCTACATACATTAATTTACTTACACATTGTACCAAAAAAATTACTTCACAGAGCTAGAAAAAAATAGAAACAATTCATCTGATGAACAAAAGGTCAAGAATATTAAGGAAATCAGTTTATTTTTTAAGTGAAAGAAGTAGCTAAGCCATTCCAGATCTCAAACTGTATTACAAAGTTAAAATTATCCAAACAATCTGGTACTGGCTAAGAATTAGACGGGTGCATCAAGAGAATAGATTAGGTACACAATAAACAGTAGAAAATGACCCTAGTAATATAGTGTTTGTGAAATTAAAAAAAAAACCAAGTTCTTGAATTAAAAGCTCATTATTTGACAAAAACTGCTGGGGAAATGGGAAAACTGGAAAACTTTTGCAGAAACTAGCTATAGAATAACATCTCACTCTAGACTAAGATAAGGTCAAAATGGCTAAATGATTTAGATATAAGGGGGGATAAGGTAAGCAGATTAGGGGACTGTGAAATAGTTTACCTATCAGAACTGATCTAGAGAAAGATCAAGGAGAAGCAAAGAGTTGTTGGACTACCTGAAAGTTATGATTGAAAAAAAGTTTTGATACAATATTTCATGATAGTTATGATTAAAAGTATCTTGGTACTAAATCACAATAAATTAATATAATATTACAAGGAAAATTGCTCTTAAGTGCAAGAATAAGAGGGTCACTTAATCCCATTGCCTTGCCAAAAAAAAATTTACTCAGAATCTGACATTATATGGCTTATAATAAACACATGTAAAAATGAGAATTACACATAGTTAAAATAGGGCACTGGAATAGAACTTATTATGCTTTAGCTGATGCTAAAAAAGCAGTAGTAGCAATCATGATCTCAGACAATGTGAAAACTAAATTGGATTTAATTACAAGAGACAAGCAGGGGAAACATGATAAAAGATCATAGACAATAAACAATATCAATATTAAACCTATATGCATCAAATATTATAGCATCTGAATTTTTAAAAGGAAAAGTTAAATGAATTACAAGTGGAAATATGTAGTAGTACTATAATAGTAGAGGGCTATAATCTTCCCCTTTTAGAATTAGATAAATCCTACTTAAAAATAAATAAAAAAGAAATTAAAACAAATAGAATTTTAGATAAGCTAGATATGATAGATATTGGAGAGAATTGAATGGAAATAGAAAAGAATAGACCTTTTTCTTAGTAGTACATAATATCTTTACAAAAATGTACCATATGTTAGGGCATAAAAATTTTATAATGAAATGACTTAGAAAAGCAGGAATATTAAGTGCATCCTTTTGAGATCACAGAACAATCAAGATTATATTTAATAATATAACACAATTTAAAACTTATTGCAGATTAAGCAACTTAATTTTACAGAATGAATAACTTAAAGAACAAATTATAGAAACAATCAGTAATTTCACTAAAGAGGATGTTAACAATGAGGCAACATATAAAAACCTATTGGTACAGCATAAACAGGATCAAAGGAAAATGTTATAGCTCTATAAATGTTCATAGCAGTAACTTAGAGAAAGAAACAGGCTAATAAAAATGAGTATGCAATTTTTAAAAAACAAAGAAAAGAACATACTAAAAATCCCCAGTTAAACTCTAAATTGACAGTCCTAACAGTTGAAATTGAGATTAATAAAAGTGAATGAAAGAAAGTCTTTGAATCAATAAATAAAACCAGAACATGGTTTCATGAAAAAAATAATAGATAAGCTATGGATTTATATGATTTTATAGAGAGGGGAAAAAAAATCACCAGGGGTGGCTAGGTGGCACAGTGGATAAAGCACCAGCCCTGGAGTGAGGAGTACCTGGGTTCAATCCGATCTCAGACACTTAATAATTACCTAGCTGTGTGGCCTTGGGCAAGCCACTTAACCCCATTTGCCTTGCAAAAACCTAAAAAAAAAATCACCAGTATTAAAAGCCAGCCATGTCTTCATTTCTCTATGTGCCTTACTCCTCCCTAACTCTGGACTCTGTCCACCATAGATTGCCAGGTCCTCCTGAACTAAGGGAAGTTCATTTCAAACTTCCAGAACTCATCTTCTCTATGTTGTTGGGGACATAGTGATTCCATTGTTGTCCAGGTTTTTTTTATTTTTTTTACCAATGCAGATCACAAGTGAACTGTTTTGGGCCCACCTGTTTAGTTTTGTTCTATAAGTTGCATGCTGAAAGCCATTCTTCTTATTTGTATAATGTACCCATTTAAAATAATGTTGTTTTATCCAGATACCAAGCTCATCAATATCATTGAAGAATAGAAATTTAAAAAGAGTCTTTGGTTTTGTTCTGACTTCCTCAGTTTACCTAGAACCTTTGATGCCAAGAAAGCCAGCTCCAGATACAACTCAAACCAGAAGTTGAACTCTGCTCACATGCGATCTGTTGCTTTCTCCAGGATGAGCTGAATTTTTTTCAGATATTGATAATTCCATAATCCAGTCATGGCTTTCTTATTGGTCTTTAAAACTGACATTTTAAACTGCATATAAGGTTTAAATAATTTTGGAAGATAAATCTAATTCATCCTAACACACAGCTTCCAAAATAATTTTCCTAAACATGAGTCTAATCATGTCACTCTCTTGCTCAAAAGACTCCAGTCTTCCTTTGGATGCTAAGATAACCTACTAACCATTAACTGGGTATTGAAGACCTCTTGTCATCCATCTTCAGTTCCTTCTATGACCCACTCTTTCCAAGTGCTTGTGTGTCATTTTAACTCCTACCTGCTTTATATTCTCACAGTACAGTGTGACTTAGTGCAACACACATTTATTGACATTTACTGTGTGCCAAGAACTTTGCTGAATGCTCAGTAAGTATAGACAAAAGCAATATGGTACTCAGCTTGAAGGAGATAGCCAGAGTCCAAGGACCCTAGAGTAGATCTCAGGGTCTGTGACCTGAATGGGGGAAAATAAAATCTTTATTGTCACTAACTTCTAATTGAATACAAGCCTTTCCTCAGTTGTTTCAAAGCATAATTCTGAGATCAGATTCATAGGATTTCTTACCATGTCATAATGGAGATCTTCTTGATTTAAAAAAAAAACAACAGGCGAGAAGCCCCTGGACTAGGGGCACACACAACTTAGACACAGAGAAGAAGCAAATGCAAAGTATATTCAGAGTAATATCCTGGGGAGAGAACACTCACCACTGGAGACATCTGGAAATTCTTCTTGTCCCAGATAGCCCTCAAGCTCACCTGACAAGAGAACTGTGGATTCAATGAGACTAAAGTGCAGAGGGACCTTCTATAAACCTGGAGACCATTCACACAAAGGCAAAGTCAAGAGAATAAAGTCCTGTGAGAGCAATAGCTAGGGGCCCCATGTGCAAAGTAGGAGGAGATCCTCCTGGAACAGGCCTTCAGGCCCTGGGAGGAGAAAGCTTCAGCAACCAGGCAGCTCTCCATATTGTCTGAGTGGTCTTCCTGCCCATCTTCACCTTCCAGAATGCTCCTTCTACAGAGTCTGATCAAACACCACCACCTTTAAGAGCACATCTTCCCTAGCTCCCTCCCTCCCTCAGTTTTAGTGCTTGTGAGGAATGTAGGGTGTTGTTGATCTTCACAGGATGGAGTGGGGTCCTTAGGGAATCCATTACAAAGGGAGAATGGCCCCAGCCAATCATAAAACTGGAAGAGTTTTCCTAATCCCATTCCAGAGATGACAAACCCAAGATTAGAAGAACCCAGTTCTCAACTGATCCAGAGTGACCTGGAGATCTTGACCTAATGCAACTGAATTTGGGCAATTAGGTAATTGAATATTATCCCACAAACCCCCTGTGTGGGATTATAATTGGGGTTCATCAGCATATCATGCATCGTATGATGGGGGAAGGATCATATTAGGGACATGTCATAGGATGGGTGGGCCTCAGAGAGCCTATGAAAATCCAAGAGGGAGGGGAAAGAGTTTCTGAAGACTATAAATTACCTGATGTTCAAATGCTACCTTGTGCCTCATGCTAGGTGAGGTACCTGTATGTATCCTGCAGGATTCAGGAATAAAATCTAGAATTTTCTCTCATTTTAGCAGGTTTTTCATTTATAACATTCTCTTCCCCTTTTTTCCAGTTAACTCTGTGAGTGTGTGTGTGGGTGTAGGTGTGTTTGTGCAGGTGCACCCCTTAAAAGTAGAGGTTATCTTTTTTTCATTTGTTCCCCCAGCTCCTAAATAACACTCTAGACAAAGGAGGCATTTTACAGGTATTTGTGGAATTGGAAGTATTTAATGCCATTTCTTTGTCATTAGGTTTTGTGTCTTCTCCTATAATGTGTCTATACAAGATCCTTGTTTGAGAGATACCCTAGCTTAGTGCATGCAGGCTCTCAGTCAAGAAGCCCTGGGTTCAGGTTTTGTCACTGACACTTGCTAGCTGTGTGACCATTAACCTTTCAGTGCCCTTGGCCCCCTCCAAGGTACTGCTAGGTATTGGTGGATTTTTTTTTTTTTCTTAATTACAATGAAATCACAGTCTGGCCCCATTTGGTACACTTTGAATTCCAATAAGAATCTAAGCACCTGGACTTTATTTTAAAGGTAGATTGAGCCATCCTCCTTTGAACCCATATAGATAGTAAGCATGATTGAATGAGATTGTTGGGCTCATTTTTAGAAGCTTCCCCTGACCAAGTCATTGCCTGAAAGAGCCTTACAGCTCCCATCCATCACAAAGTTCATTGAGAGGTTCCCCAAACTCTGCTTTTGGCTGCCTCCCTTGAAGAAGTTGGGGTGGCCACATTTGTTGCCACTCTCTGGGATTTCAGAAGATTCAAAGGCCTCAGTCTTTAGATAGAGCAGCTATGAAGAGAGAGACTCTGAATGCATGGTGGATGGGATCTGGACTATTGTCCAGAGCAAGACTCTGCTTTTCTTAATTTACAAGGATACTCAGCTATCCCAGCATTGTGCATCTTCTGAAACCTGGTCCGAACGAAGAGAAATGAGGTCCAGGATGTGTCAGCATTTTCTCCAGGAAAGAAGGACAAGGACTGAGGATCCCACTTCAGGCAAGCTTGAAGAATGGGGGGAAATCTTTGAAGTGACCTGAGAAAATTGCATCCACGGGGCAAGTTGTCCTGGCCTTCCTGCTCAAAAGGTTGCAACTTAAGAAGAATGCAGCAGCACCCACAGGAGAAAACCCACAGAAAATGCAGAGGTCTCTGCATGAAGTATGGGGAAGCTTAAGACCAGGAGGCACAAGTGACTTCTTTATGGAATGAAGTCCAAGACTGGCAGGTTGCTCCAAAGGAAAGTGATTCCTAATTTAAAAGAGAAGGAGCTACTCCAAGGGATTCCAAATCAACATTGTAAATCAAGCTAATGAACTCATGGGAGAATGTCTAGGCACCAAAATGGAATTAAAGATCAACTGAGGGGACACATTTGGCCCACTCTTCATGTTCACCTTCCTCACCTTTGCCCTGAGAACCTGAGTCTCCTGCTCACCAAGGCACAATGTATTAATTTTGTTTGTATCCCTTATCTTTGAACAGATTATATTCCCCTCAGGGTGTGTAAGCTCCATGAAGGATGTGACTTTCTCAGTTGCGTGTTTGGGGGCCCAATGAGTTGTCTGTCCCGTTAACCATGAGCTGCTGGGGAGGAGGGACTGATTTTGCTAGTCTTTTATTTCTGACCTTAAGCACCTAAAGATCACTTAAATACAAATGGATTGACTGATTGACATTCCTGGGTCTAGAAAGGGCTTCCACCAAAGCACAGACACTGCCTGCCTAAGGTGAGAGGGGTTATACCCTCAGAGTATTCTCCAGTTTGCTTGAAAAGGTGTAAAGAGTAGAGATAATGAACACGAAAAGCCTGACCTCTAATTGTGGAGGACCTTGAAGGTCACTTAGAGGCTTTTTATTATCTCTGAATGATTGAAGGAAGCTGCCAAAGACTTTTACTCCTTAGAAGGCTCAGCATGCTGTATGTGCCTTCTACACTTTTTTACTAGAATTAACACTACCTAGGCCTTATTTCTCTCAGGTGAATTCTCTAAAATCTCTCTTCTAGAGGAAAAGTTATCTAAAATCACATTATTGTGGCCTGTCTTCCATTGTTTCTTCCACCAACATCACTAACTACTTTCTCTGAAGGGAAGCACCTGAGGAAATTAACTGGAAAGGAGAAAGACTGGCAATTGATTCATGGGAGGAGGTCTTTAAAAAGGGGCAGGTTTTCTATGAGGGAGGCTCTGTCCAAGGTTATCTTGCTAAGAGTAATTACTAGCCTCACCCACCTTTCCTTGAATAGCAGTGCACCGATGTTCACATGGTCAGCGACAGTGATGGTGATGACTTTGAAGATGCTCCTGAATTTGGAGTGGATGATGGAGAGATGTTTGGTATCGCATCCTCTGCACTGCGGAAATCACCAATGAGTGAGTATTACTGCTCTCTGGGGCCCAAAATTAGATCAGTGCACCCAACAGAATGCAGATAAGAAGGGCCTCACCTGACTTCATAGTCTGTGGGGGTCAAATTTAGAGGAAATGGTCTAAGCCCTTTCCAGCAGCTCCTCTAGAGCTTTACCTTGGGGTCCTGGTGCCTCCAAGAAGTCCAGAAGAACCTTGTGTTCTGGGCACAATGCTTTTGCTGACAGATTTTACTCACATGCTTAGAGCTACCCAGTTAATGAAAAGCAGCACTGGGTTCTAGTCAGTTCAGCCTGGACAATGGGCAGTGGGAAGAAGCTCATCATTATTTTTCTCTTGTAGCCAGGCCAGTTAACCTGAGCCACTGCCACCACTACTACCTCTTCATTCTCTCCCTAATCCTCCTCTCAATTTTTTTTCAAGAAAAATACCAAAAATCACAAGTGATAACTGGTGCCCATTTTATATATTCCTCAGATTGTTGACAAAATATTCATTCTTCTCTCAGATACCATTCATTATGTTTTGCTGAAATCATGTTACATGTCCACAGGCACTGGCAAGTAAAAGTCTCCCACAAACTATGGAAGAGGCACTAATCTTTCGTTTGTTTCAGGCTTTTTCTGTAAGGTATTTCTTAAAGGTGAGGTTAATGTGTGTGTTTTTCTTTTTAACTAGTGCCAGAAAATGCAGAAAATGAAGGGGATGCCTTATTACAATTTACAGCAGAGTTTTCTTCAAGGTACGGTTAAATCATTAGAATATAAACTTGATGTGTATTACTGTTACTGTGTTGTGGTAGTTGAATTTATTTTTCCATCTGAAAAAATTGGCAGTAAGGTATTTGATGATCCTACAATTAGGTTTATATAAGAATTCATAGATATCTGGCACTGAAACATTATCTAGGACCTTAGTAGCCGACATTTTCTTACATGGCAAGTTTTTTTCCCTATTTTTTATTTTAGGCTTGAAAATAGTATGTTCTCCTTAGAATTCAATTCTCATTAAATAGTTAAGAAAATTAAGAAATGTGGGTTGAGCAGCTCAGTAGATTCATTAGAATTGGAAGGACCTTGGACAGTTGCATTGATCCCTTGTTTTTATGCATCAGAAACTTTCAACTAGAAGAAAGCAGGACCTTTAAGGAGGCCTCCCTGGCATCTTCAGTTCCATCCAGCCAGAGTCAGAACTCTAGACTCTACTCCTAACCCAATGCCTCCAGAAACCAAATGAGGTGGAAGAACAAAGAGACTCCCATTTTTTCCCTATGGGCCTTTAATTGTACCCACTTGAAGCCCAGGGAGAATCCCTGTGATTTCACTGGGGCAGAAAATTCCTAAACTACCAATTTGGTAGTTTTCTTTCTCGGGAATGTGTACAGCCTCAGAGAGCTCCCTGAGACCCTGAGGGGCTGAATGACTTTTCTACTATCACCTGGCCAGGATGGTCCTCCTAGCTTTGGGGCCAGACTTTCTTTTTGTCAGACAGGCTGCCTCTCTTCTGTATTTTAAAAATGTTAATCTGATGAATGTCACTTTTTTATGCTAGATTGCTAACTCTCACTGAAAGTGTTAGGACAATGAACACAAATGAAGTTGTAATAACGAGCCCTAATAAAGTTCAAAGGTGTAGGGTGATGTTCCTACTCAGATGCTTTACCTTGTATTCCTTTTTTTTTAAGTTGCAAAATGTCAAAATCAGTATAAAATCCATTTTAATTCATTTGTTGTCTTAATTTTTTTCCCCTAGATATGGAGACTGCCATCCTGTTTATTTTATTGGATCACTAGAAGCTGCTTTCCAAGAAGCCTTCTATGGGAAAGCCCGAGATGTAAGTGAACTACGGAACAGTCAGATTAGAAGTGGCCCAGGGTTGGTTACCCCATAAATAGGAAGCTCTGTTCAGAGCTGAGCAACAACCTTGAGACCAGAAGATGTGGATTTGTGAGCCTTCTGTCCATTTTTCTCAACGATCCCTAAATTTTGACTTTCAGATTTTGGTAGGTTTTCAAAGATAGGCTTTTTAGATGAACTTTGAGAAATGTGATCCATAGTGAAAAACAGAACTATGCCTGTATTACAGGATTACTAAGGAGAGGAGAAACATGGAAATAAATATCATTTTCATATGGAAGCTGTTGATTTTAATATCTACTAAATGAATATAATCTCTGCTTAAATTTTTTTCCGAATTCTGAAGATTTTGTTGTGTTCTGTTTTAAGGTCTCTCATTTTCCTGTTCATTCCTTGGTGAGATATGTTTTGAGGTTTCTACTTTCTAATAGGAGAAACTGGCTAATGAAAAAGACCCTTCTGCTAAGAGAGCCACTGCATTGGAGATAATAAAAGCAGAGAGGCATTCCTTACAAATAATTCTGCAAAAAATGGATGTACTTTAAGTAGATAATTACAGAATAATTGTAGAATCTTAGTGCTAGAAGGGACTTCAACAAACACTGAATTTGGTCAAGCCCCTCCATACTTGGGTAAAAATCTACATAACTACAATCCTGGGAGCAGGGGCTGACTTGGGAAATAAAGAGGCTACTTTACTGCTTCTGTGATAGTATGTCAGTCTCGCTCTCTCCCTTCTTCAGTTTCTTCCTCTTAAAAATGAAGAGTTTGGGTAGATATTCCTGAGGGATGAATGATCCTGGAGGGTGGGGGTATCCTTCTCCTCACATCTTTGAATCATCCCTTCTTCTCTTAAGACCTCCAGTAGGCTGGAATTCCCAGTTAGTGTCCAAGAGACAGGGCTGATGGATGGTTAAAGATCCCACAGGTTTTGGGCTAATTCCTTCCTCCGTTTCCTTCAGACCCTTCCCTCCAGGCAGTTCACTTTGCAACATAAAACTGATAACTTAGTGCCAAGTGAAAAAAGATCATTAAAAAGTCAATTAAAAAATGGCAATTGCCTAAAAGAAAAGTGTCCTGCCTACATTCTCTTCAGGGAATAAGGCAGTACCTGTTTTGCTGACATGTTTTCTGCAGTCATTCAACAAACATTTGATAGTCTGGACCAGCCCCTGAGAAAAACCCTGGGGATAGATGAAAACCCAAGCGACCTCGCAAGAAGGCTGAGCTGGAAAGCACCCTGGCTAGAAGGAAGCAAAGCTTCCTATGCAGAGGTGTCCTCTGTGCATTTCCAGACCTGCTTCTGATCTCAGAAATGAAGGAATCCGTCCCAGCATGTGGTTTCTGGGAGGAAGTTGAGGCCCAGGGACTGGGAGGAGTTTGCTTCGACTCCATGCTTCACAGCTAAATTCAGCTCTCCTGCTCCTTGTCCACTCTCCTGGGCTGACCAGCTCAACCCAACTCAGATGGTCCATTTGGAAGGCACAGTATAAGTGTTAACAGCAGCCTGGTCTGTTTGTTTGCTCCTTTTGAACTGTGCTTGCCGATAATCCTCTTCTGATGAGCTTTGGGCTATTTTGACAAATGAAAATCTTAACCACTTATTAGGAGAATCACTGAATATTTGAGCTGCAAGGGAGATTTTGAGACTGAGTGGAGGTCACTCATTTTAGAGATGAAAAAGTGGCAACCTCACATCCCATCTGGAGGCTAAGAAACCTTTCCTGTCCAGATCTTAGTTGATGTTCTTTTTCCATTCTTCCTTCAGTTCTTTTCTTCAAAAGTAAGGATTGGCTATTGAGACCAACTCCTTATTCAGCAGTTAAGGAAATTAAGTATAGTTTAATATGTATGATAAGCAGATCCTTCAATACAAGACAAATTGACAAATTCGCAGACTCATAGGCATTGGTGCTGGAAGGAATCTGGAAGATCATCCCATCCAGCCACTTCATTTGGAAGAGGGAAAAAGCTAAGTGCCAAAGAAGTGCTCACTTGTTTCTGGTGCTCTGTCTTGAACCCAAACCTCTAGTCCTCTTAAACCAAGGATAGTTTCCTTTGTATTCTTCAAAGTGATCAACCAGCCTATAGGCCAAGCATTTCCCAAAATCATGTGAATGAGTGTCCCACATGACAGAGTGTTTTCTTATAATGTAACTGGTTACAGGTATGCTTGTTCCCGTTTTGTAGATGGAGAAACCAAGACCCAGAGAAGTAAGGTACATTACAGAACAGGATTTGAACCCAAGTCTTCTGACAAGGCCATGTGTAACACCAGGCTTTAAGAATCCATAATGGTAGTTTAGTGCACTGCTTAGTCTTCTCTTCCCAGTAAGAACTACTTTACTTGTCTGTGGTGACTTAATGTGTGGTTAGGCTCCGTCATTGAGCAAGCATTAATACATGATAAAGTTCCTGGTTTGCCCTGGGAGAGGATCTATCCATTAAACAACCTGCTCCTGATCAAGTCGAGCTTGAGCTCTGAGACTGTGCCTCTTCCCAGGCAGTGCCCTGCCCAGATCACCCTCCCTCCTCAGTTCTCTTCCAATCTCAGCTTAGCCATCTCCTCTAAGAAGTTTTGCCTGAGTCTTTCCCTGCCATGTTTTGTCATTTTATGCATGCTTTGTACAAGTTACCTTCCCTTGATGGGTCACTTTGGTCCCTGCATCCTAGGGCCCACCCAGGACTGGGCCTGATACAGAGGAAGCCCTTAGGAAGACCTTGTTGATTGCGTGGCGCAGTTGAATGGGATTTTCTAATGGTAACATGATTATCATCATTTTTTCCTCATTATTGAATGGCACCTCAAATTTTTCCTTTTCTCATACTTTTGTTTTGAAAACTAAGAGCAAGCCTTTTCTATTTTCTTTCTGGAAAGCTCATGAATGGATCATATTTAAGAAAACTTAATTTCGGCTGCTGATAAGAGTATTGAGGTGAAAGTGACCGATACTGTGACATTTGCTGAAATGGAAAGTTAAAATTTGTTTTCCATCCCCCTTAATATCCAATGTTTAATTTAAACCGTGGGAGGCGCATGAATTTTACCAGGGCAACAGATGAGCTTTGAGTACCAGCATTCTTCACTTCAAGTGAGAAATTGAGTTCCAAGAGTAAATAAAAACAAGATTGAAGGTTTAAATCCTCTGCTCGGCTTTTTGAACTTCTATACTCATTAAATGTTTATTGGAGTGGTGGGATTACAAAGGATTTGGGGAGCTTCATCAGCCGGTAGAGAGATAATCACTAAGTAAAACACTACATTTGATAAAGTGTTTCTCACGATGCCACACTCAATCCATCTTAATGAAAACCGCTTCCAGCTGATTGAATTGGAGAGCCCTTGGTGGGGAGGGTGCCCGTGCTGCCTGCTGCCTTTTCACTGCCTCTCTGTTCTGCCCTTAGCTTAGCCACTACTGGAAGCCACTCTGCTTCTGAAGACATTTCTAGAAATGTCCATTTTCTGACTGTTGTCACCCTTGATTTTCAGAATCTTTGACAAGTGTGGTCATAATTCCTGGTCTTCTATCCTCATAGAAAGCTGCCTTGTTGTCCTCAGCACAGAGGCTTTTGGGCTGTTCTTTATGTCTTGATTCAGTTTCCTTTCCATGCTCAGTCTAGGAAGTTGTTTAGTCAAGTATGGCACCCACACACACACACACACACACACACACACACGCACGCACACAGTCTCAACGGAGTTCACCTAGGTTATTAGGGGTAGGACGGGGAAGAGAATAAGCATTTATATAGCCCCAACTACAGCACTGTGCTGAGTACTTTACAAATTTGATCTTATTTGCTCTTCCCAACAACCTTATGAGGATAGGGCAGTTTTTATCCTCTTTTTGAGTTGAGGAAACAGAGGCAAACAGCTTAACTTGCCCAGCATGTCTGAATCCTAATTTGAACTCAGGGCTTCCTGACTCAAGGCTGTATTCCCTCTGCCACCTGCAGGAGGCAGCACTCATTTGAACAGGTGAATTCTCTGCTGTTGAGTCTGTTTCATTATCTGAAAAGATGGACAAAAACTCGACTTCCTCCAGTTGGGAAGAAAGGAGATGGATTAATGAGGTAACTTCCTCATTGCTTCAAGGAGCCACTATTCCACAGCCTCCCTGCATCTTGACTGGTATTGGGAGTTCTTTTACCCTAAAAAAATGTCCCATGTGGGGCCCAGCCTTGAGGTTCTCCAAATAGAGACAGATTTGAGCCTGAGGTGAGGGAACATTTCTCAAAATTAAAATTTTTCTCAATAAAAAACAGGTTTGGGCCTCGCTTCTTTTCTGATTTCTGTGTTAGCTGGGAACCTGTCTTCTTCCCGAACCAGAGAAACACATGGTATACTAGACAAGGCAGGAAGATCTGAGTTCAAATGCAGCCTTTGGTACTTTGGTAGCCCTGCAACCCTGAGCAAGTTCCATAACTTTTCTGAACCTGTTTCCTCATCTACAAAATGAAGTGAATTTACGGTAGCCTCCAGATTTATTACAAGACTTAAATAAGATGATGTTTGTAGAGTTCTTCACACACTTTAACAGACTAGAAATGTCAGATTATTATTATTATTATTATTATTATTATTATTATTATTATTATTAGATCATGAACACCTTGGGAGAAGAGGCCAGTGCTGCATTCCCTTAGTGTCTATTTCTCAGATGACTAAGTCCAGGGCTCTGCACATAGTAAATCCCTTCTACCTTTGTTTCTCAAGGCCTGAGCATCAGGTCCTGGTCTAACAGTAAGGACTTATAAAATGGAATGTTACTTAAATTGTTGAAAAATTTAGTGATGATTTTTAAATTATTTGTATAAATGTTTCTATTTCCATCAAGCCTCCATTCTCCACTTAAAGAGATAGACATACCCACTGTCCCTTTGAGAAATGCCTCTGTTCTGATTGTCTTTCTTGTATTTCCCAAATAATTACTGAAAGGCAGGATCATCTCTGGTCCTTGTCATTGGGACTTCTGGGCAATGTTTCATTTTATACACAGGTGTGTTAAGGAAGAAGTATTTAACAAATACTGTCATCATTATAGAATCTGATATTTAGAGCTGGAAGGGATCATGAGACCACTTAATTCAACCTTCTCATTTGACACATAAGGAAACTGAGGCTCACAAAGAAGAATTCACCCACACAAGCAGTACATGGCAGAGCCAGGATTCTCACTTACATCTGTGACTCCAAGGCCAGCATTTTTTTAACATGCCACCTATTTCAGGAGTTGCTTGGAGCATGGCAATTAGTGCCTTCCCTTCATTTAGTTATCATGTTACCTGCCTCTCCTATAAAATGAGGGTCATCATATTCATGCTGCAGAATCCAGAAGCCTGTAATGAAGAAGATTTGCCTCACCTAGGCATCTCCAATTGACTCTATGTGCAAAATGAAGCTTGTTTGCCTCCAAAAAAAAACAGTCTCTCTGTTGATGGTCTCACCATTCTCTCAGATATCCTGGCTCACAACCATGAAGTCCTAAATTCTTTACTCTCCCTCAACCCCATATCAAATCAGGTGCTAATTCTTTTCAATTCTGCATCTGGAATATCTCTCTAATTTGCCCCTTTTTCTCTATTCAAAGGCTACCAGTCTAGGAGTCTATTCCCCCCTTCTTCACCTTTCCTTTGAACTAGTCTAGTAACTTTAATCAGTCTCTCCAACCTTCACTCTCTCTAATCTCCAACTGTCCTTAATTCAGCTATCAAAGTGTTGGATAACTGATTCACAGCTTTTTGTTTTGTTTTGTTTTATTAAAGATTTTATTTGAGTTTTACAATTTCCTTCCCCTCACCCCCCCACAGAAAGCAATTTGTCAGTCTTTACTTTGTTTCCATGTTGTACATTGATCCAAATTGAGTGTGATGAGAAAGAAATCATATCCTTAAGGAAGAAGCATAAAGTATAAGAGATCACAAGATCAGACAATAAGATATCTGGTTTTCCTAAATTAAAGGGAATGGTTGTTGAACTTTGTTCAAACTCCATGGTTCTTTATCTGGATACAGATGGTCTTCTCCATTGCAGACAGCCCCAAATTGTCTCTGATTGTTGCACTGATGGAATGAGCAGGTCCATCAAAGTTGATCATCACTCCCATGTTGCTGTTAGGGTGTACAGTGTTTTTCTGGTTCTGTTCATGTCACTCAGCATCAGTTCATGCAAATCCCTCCAGGCTTCCTTGAATTCCCATCCCTCCTGGTTTCTAATAAAACAATAGTGTTCCATGACATACATATGCCACAGTTTGCTAAGCCATTCTCCAGTTGAAGGACATTTACTTGCTTTCCAATTCTTTGCCACCATAAACAGGGCTGCTATGAATATTTTTGTACAAGTGATGTCTTTACCCTTTTTCATCATCTCTTCAAGGTATAGACCCAGTAGTGGTATTGCTGGGTCAAAGAGTATGCACATTTTTGTTGCCCTTTGGGTGTAATTCCAAATTTCTCTCCAGAAAGGTTGGATGAGTTCACAGCTCCACCAACAATGTATTAGTGTCCCAGATTTCCCACAACCCTTCCAACAATGATCATTATCCTTTCTGGTCATATTGGCCAGTCTTAGAGGTGTGAGGTGGTACCTCAGAGAAGCTTTAATTTGCATTTCTCTAATAATTAATGATTTAGAGCAATTTTTCATATGACTCTGGATTGCTTTGATCTCATCTGTAAATTGCCTTTGCATATCCTTTGACCATTTGTCAACTGGGGAATGGCTCTCTGTATATTTTAGAAATGAGTCCTTTGTCAGAATCATTAGTTGTAAAGATTGTTTCCCAGTTTACTGCATTTCTTTTGATCTTGGTTAATGTAGTTTTATCTGTGCAAAAGCTTTTTAATTTAATGCAATTGAAATCATCTAGTTTGTTTTTGGTGTTGTTCTCCGTCTCTTCCTTAGTCATAAACTGCTTCCCTTTCCATAGATCTGACAGGTAAACTAGTCCTTGATCTTCTAATTTGCTTATAGTATCATTTTTTATGTCTAAATCCTGTATGCATTTGGATCTTATCTTGGTAAAGGGGGTGAGGTGTTGGTCTAATTGATTCACAGCTTTAAAAAGTACTTCTTCCCTCTTTAAATAGTGATGCATCCTAAAGACTGAGCTCTCATTCTCTTCATCACATTCTTCTTGTGTACAAGACAGACTAGTTGTCAAGTTGTCTTTCTTCTCCTAGAGGTTCTTCCTCCATGGAATTCTGAAACTTCCTCATTACTCCCACAGGATAATCAGTTAAGCCCAGTCTCCAGGGATTTGCAGAGAAGAATTCAGGAATGTCAGAGACTCTGAGTAGCTATAAATTGCCTAGTTTCCTTCAACAGCACTGCTGAAAACAGCTTTCTCTTGGCTGTATCCCTTCTTGATGAAAGGACCCTGAAGTCCAAGGACTAAGAGTTAGAATCCTGATCACAGGCTCTTGGGCCAATAACTTCCGCTTTCGGACCTTCATCTCATTAAGGTCTTATCTAACTTTAAATCTTACTATCCTGACTAGCCTATTACAATTGTTTTCATTTTAATCATCTCGTGGCTTTTCCCTCCCTCTGCTGCACCTTTCAAGAAAAAATGGTTCATTGTAGCTCTTTATGTTGGAGTCACAGCCCCCCCATGAGCTGGTGATCTCCTTGAGACCTTGAAGAATCCATCTAAGCAGATGTCTCTTCATTCCTGCCAATCTGTGCTTATTAAGAGAATGCATGAATATTCCATGGGCCTAGGAATGGGCCTACCCATCCTCCTTTTGGATGGGCCCACCTATCTTCACAGCTCTCCTCAGATGTCACATCATTTTGCCTCGATGTTTCCTTTGTACATCTCTTCCTCTTTTTATATCAATGATTTTTTTTGTTGTTTGTGAGCTTCTTTAGAGTAAAGTCTTCTTGTATACCATCATATCAGGAGGACTTTTCATGAATGAATGAATGAGAAATCAGCTTTCAATCTCAGAAACTTAAATTAAGCATCTGCTGTGTACAGAGCATAGAAATCAGACTCTTTTCTGCCTTTGGACTCATGTAGGGCTGGGGATGGAGGGATGTGAGGAGGCATGATGACTGAAGCAGAAATGCAGAGTCAGGAAGATATAGAATATGTTCAAGGAATAGCGAGTGGTCCACATGGATTGAAGCTGGGAAGTTATCTGGAGGGTACAGTAGGTATGAACAGTGTGGTTCAGGGTCAGATTGGAGGAGGCTTTCCTTGCATTCCAGTCTAGAGAGTCTCATCCAGCCATAGACTATAGATTTAGAAGGGGGTTTCAGCAGCTCTAGTCCATTCCCTAGACAACACTTGACAGGTAGCCAGCCATCCTCTGCTTGAAGGCCTTCACCCTCCCCAGGGAACTTCTTGTCATCTAGTCAGGAAGTTTTCCTTGACTTTCAGCTTCATCTGGATGCTTTCCAGCTTCCCTCCATGACTCCTGGTTGTACCTTTGGAGCCAACCTGAATAAACCTAATTCTTCCTCCCTATTGTAGTCTTTCAGATACTGAGATTTCGCTTCTTCAGAGTTATCCTACAGAAGAAATGTAAAAGGGATGAATGTAAAGTCTCACCCTGGGGTTCCACAGATCATTTTTCCAGGTACAAGAGAGGGGGGTTGTATTTCAGCAGTTCATCCAAAAAGGTAGGAGTGGATAGGAATCTTAGTTGGCATCTTTGATTTTTTTTTTTGGCAGTCCAGAAAGTTCATCTTATCCCTCATCAAACTAGGCAGAGGGTCTGAAGCAAAGAAACCCAGTGTTCTCTCCCTTGGTTAGACACTCCTTGGGCACTTTATGTTTAGGACTGGGCACCAGATTTTAGGAAGGATTATATGAAATTAGAGAATGACTACAAGAGAGGAATCAGGATAGTGAAGAGCACAGAGTCTAGGCCATATGAAGATCAGTGAAAGCGGCTTGGCATGTTTGGGGGGTCCTCCACTTTCTAGAGAGATAACCACATGAAAAAGGGACTACTAGATTTGTTCTTCTTTTCCATAGAGATCAGAACTAGGAGCACTAGGTAGAAACTATATCCATGCCAATTTTGACTTAAAGTAAGAAAATCCTTCTTGACACGGGAGGTCACTTCCTCTTTTGAAATCCTCTGATTCCTAACAATCAAAACTGTCTCAAGTGAATTGGGCAGCCTCATCATCACATCCTTGGGGATGTGCTAGGAAGATTTAAGGCCCAGAGGAGCTGAGTAGCTTCTAAGGCCATGAGAAGCAAGTAAGCACCTACTCCACCAGCCTCACTTGTCTCTGTCAGCACCGAGCAGCAAGAATATAGCCGAATTTCACAATTAGATGATTCCTGATTTATTGCTTACTGATCGTGCCACATTGGACAAGTCATTGCCCCATCTGAAGCTTGTTTTCTCTTCTATAAAAGGGAAACAAGTACATCTGTACTTCTTGCCTACCTCAGAGAGCAGTTTGGAGGTGAGGCTTAACACCATGTAAAAATGGTGTTTTTTAGCAGTGTGCATCTTCAGGCTGGTCCATGAGGCCATTGCCATAAATTTCATAATCTGTTTATTTCTGTGTACTTTCTAACCACTTTTGCCTTGGAGTTTTTTTCTCTTTTCCTTCTTTGGGTGCCAAGCACAATAATTAAACCAAACTTGAATGGTGTTTGACCAGGCAATAGGGCCTAAAGCCCCAACCCTACAAATATTTCCTGGTCTTTGCTACCATTCTTCCCTTTCAGGAGATTCTGATGCATTTAACTTGATTTGTCATCTCAGGCCTGCCTGTTGGTTTCTGCTGTAAGAAAAACAAACATTGTGCTCATAGTCCATGTTCTTTCTTGTCCATCTTGCTTTCTCATGCTTGGACCCAGTTTACAGAACTGGTCCATTCCCTGGGGCTTGTCTAATCTGCAGGTCAGTTCTCCTACCAGTTAGTGATGAGTGGGCCTTGGGCAGGTTTTCCCTTCATCCTCTTCCTATTTATGCGTTCTTCTATGACTAGGGTGGGTTTTGTTGGTTGGAAGATAGTTTGTAGCCATTTGACTTATGATTTGAGAGGGAAAAGGTGAAGAGTCTCCCACTTATTTGATAAGATTCAAGTTGGACCTGGGATTTCCTCAACATAGGAGCTTCTTGATTGAGGAAATTCCTCCTCCAGTCCAGGTAGGCACCTTCTTTTCTCCTTACTCTCAGAGAATTGCTCAAAGCCCTAAGAAATTCCAGCTTAGCCTGGTCAGACAGACAGAAGAGGTCAGAGGCAGGACAGGAACCCAGGGGTTTCTGGCCCAAGGTCAGCTCTCTGTCCACTACACCACAGTGCCTCTCAATAATTTGGGCTCTTCGAAAATAGAATGGACTTCTTTCTTTTTTTTTTTTTATTTTGAGCAAGTTCAGGACAGTTTTTATCAGAGGGCTTCCTTGCTTCAAGGAAAATTCTATCCAATATGCAATTCTGCCTCCAGTTGGTCCATACACACATACATATATACATGTATACAATAAAATTCCTTTCTATTAGTGACATTAGCAAAAAATGCATTACTTCTGGGGGTGAATATTGCTACCAAACTAATAGAGAAGCCCTGAGAGGCCAGGATATTGGGACACTAGTCTGTAGGACTTTGGATTTAGTATTGCTGTTATTTTAGTTTGCCTTTCATTCTTTTTTTAATTGTTATTTTGTTTTTCCAAATACATGTAATGAAAGTTTTGCAACATTCATCCACATTCATATGCAGTTTTAAAGTTTCATAATTTCTTTCCATCCTCCCCTCACCAGCAAACAGTCCAGTGAATATTATACAAACACATTTGTGTTTAATGTGTTTACAGATGAGTCATTTCCGGTGTGAGGAATTAGGATTAAGGGAAAAGAAAGAAACTATGAGATAGAAAAGAAATACATAACAGAGATTTTTAAAAAGTGAATGTACTGTTCATTTAAATTTGGTAGGGTTTTTTTGGTTTGATTTGGATTTTCTCCCTCTGGTTGAGGATAGCATTGTCCATAATAGGTCTCCCAAGTTGTCCTAGCTCTCCGAACTTCTGAGAGGAACTGCTTCCATCAAGGTTGAGCAAATCACCGTGTTGTTGTTAATGTGTACAATGTTCTCTTTGCTCAACATCAGGTCCTTCATTCCGTGCTAGAATGGACTTCTTTAAGAAAGTAGTAAGACTTACAGCTTTCTTGCAAAGATTGAACAACTACCTATCATTCTAGCATGAATGGAGAAAGGCTATTGTCAATTGTTTCTGGAAGTCTTTCGGGCTCTCAGGTTCTAGGATACTGTGATTTGGAGGGTTTCTAGTCCAGCTTCTTGGTGCAGGAATGTCATGGTCAAGTAGGTAGTCCCTCAACCCCTGTGGTAGTTTGTCTCTAGGTGACCCTAAAATGTATACACAAGTTGATGTGACTTACTGACTGCCCTTGTTATCTCTCAGCAACAGCAGCTTTTTTCACTGATTTCAGGCCCTCACTGGTTGGGATTTGTCTGCACATTTATGAGTAATGAAGGACCCCTTTCCTTTTGTGGTTTCCTTAGAAAGTTTCTCCCTATAGCTGATTCTTGCTATTGTTTTGAAGTCAGCCTCCAACTATGTCTAATTTTCCTTAGAAAATAAAATGTCAGAGCTAGAAGATCCAAGATTCTTTCATTCAGTGTTGCATTTTATAGATTCAGAGATTCCACAGAGGGGCAAGGACTTCCCCAAAGTCACTCAAGACTTGGACCCATCTCTTTACTTACATTCCTCTGAAACTTCCCAAGGGGAATCTAGAAAAATTTCCTTCAAAATCAAAACCATAGACAGAGACAGAGAGAAGACACAGACAGAGAGACAGATGTACCAAAACAGATGGAGAGAGAGAGACAGACAGACAGACAGACACAGACAGGGAGAGAGTGCTATTGTTGAAAGATTTCTGCCTTGCCTTAAGAAACTTGATCCACTGACCATATTCAGGTCCTGGGAAGCCTTTGACCCCTTACTGGGTCAGCAAACTGAATGTAAGGGAATGGTCAGAGAAGCTATTTTTTGCCTTTACTGAAAGAAAAAACCTGCTGCAGGGCCCTGCTGATTGTGGGTCCTTGGAGGGGAGACTGCCAAGCCTGATGCTTCAGCTGTGACTACCCTCCTCCCATTTCCTCTACCACCACTTTTGTACATGCCTGGGCTGGGGTGGGGGGGTGGGCAGAGCTTGCCAAAGGTGTGTCACATTATGTACCTACTCAAGGAAATCTGTTTATACTAGTGAAACCTAATTAAAATGGGCATCAGTCATCAAATGACATACCTGGAGGGAACTCAGAGCTGGGGGAAACTTGGAGCAGAAAATATTGGAGCAAGAAAGAGGCTTAGAATTGAGACTATCAGAACTGAGAGGCACCTTTGAATAGAGGATGTCAAAGCTGGAAGAGAGTATAGAGGCTATTTAGACCAACCTCTTTTTTAAACAGGAAAGGGAGTCACGGAGAGAAAATGACTCATATCAAATCATTCAGCTGGCTGTTATTTAAAGACAGGTCTAGAGCCCTGATCCCCCCAGTGCTTCGGTGTGGAGTGCTCCGCTGCTTCTCATTGCGGGCATCTATGGGCAGCAGAACTGAAAGTAGGACATATTCTCAGGAAGAACTAATGGAACAGAGAATAAGTAGGCAAAGGGCCGATGGCTATCTACTGATTGGGGATGGGAGTGCGTGGTAGAGAATGGACAAGTAGGAGATGATCACAGGGCAGCCAGGACCCCAAAGCCTTGCTAAGATCTACTGAGGGACCCAGGGTGTGCCTGCTCAGGGAACAGAGGGAACAGATTTGTTCTACTTGACTTCGAGGGCAGAATTCGGAAGACTTGACTGCTCCAGCTACCCTTGGATCAGAGATCGTGGACCAAGTGTTACACACCACTTTGTAGAAGGGAGTTTTTGTGGTCATTTGAATTAGGCCATAGACCTTCATCTCAGGTCCCCGCAGATTGTGCCCAGCTCAGAAAAGTCATCAGAGGAAAAAACTGAGGCCCAGAAAGGGCAATTCTCTAAGATTCCCAAGGTGAAGGGAGGATTTGAGGCCGAGTCCTTCAGCTTCAGATCCCGTTCTTTCCTCTCTCCGCCTTCAGGAGCATCTCAGTGCTTCCTGCTTCCATGCTGCAGAATCTGTGCCAGATTGACAGCTAGCCTTTGTCCAGTAGAGAAACGTCCTTGGAATCAGCAGCAGCTGTGCCTGGTGACTGCCAGCATAGTGGGAAATTACTACCCTTAGAAATCATTTGTGCCTTGGATCATTTGCTTAAAAATAATCTAATACAAGAATCGTGGATGACCTCTCACTAAGATTGTAACACTATCCAAAAGGAAGTAAGGAGGCTTTTCATTCCTTCTACAAGTGCTCATTGAATGCCTTCTTGGAGCCCTGCATCTTTCTCTAACGAATTTCTCCAGATCTTTAAGGAATTCTCGAGTCTTCAAGCCTTTGCAGCTCGTGGCCAAGTCAGGTTGGTTCCTGCTCAGCATTTCTCACCTGCCAAAATAGAACTTTTTCCTGGTGATTTTTAAGAGCCTGGAGATTCAATACCCAATGAGCAGAGGGGTATTTTGACATGGTAGCAGAGCATTTACCCTAGTTCACTCACTGTGTTCCTTTCACTTCCATTCAGATCTCCTTCTAACACTGCCCCTGAATCATAGAAGAGACTCTTAGATCTTGAAGGTTATTTCAGGGGTCCATGAACTCTGAAAAATGTGACCAAGCTGAGGAAGCTTCAAGGGTCCTGAGGCTCCACGCCAAAAAGTTGTCACAGGTGATGGGTTTTTTTTTGGCCATGGCTGCTCATCAGTATTCAGTAATACAGTTATTAAGAAAGACTGGCTCTTGATGGTTAAAAAGACCAGGATTGACACTGGTAGAAATGTGAACCCCATCCACATCCCCCAAAGGCAAAGACCCTGGACATGTGTGGAAGGCAGAGTACTCCCTGGATCCCAGCCCCGATTTCCTTACTCAAGACCAGCCAGACAAAAAAGGACTTTCTCACACTTTCCTTCAGCTGCTGTTGCTGCTTCTTGTCCTGCTCAGGTGTTAACTGATCATATTACCATTTATGTTCTCAAACTCATTGCTGGGTGCAACCCTCTGATTGTGCCATCTGCCCCTGCTATGCAGAAGGGGACGCATCTGCCTTTCCCAGAAGAGGTCTCTGCCAGCCGGTGACCAGATCTTTCCCAGGACTGCTTTAAAGCTTTCTGGAACCTGAATATGTGTATGCATGGGAGTAAAAATCAAAGCATGTTGGCTGTCCCCAGCCTTCCTTTCCCCTCCCCAGCAGCACCAGCACCACCACCATTAGGAGATATTTGAACCCAACAGATGTGAGCAAGCAGAGCTCCTTTGACCTCCTCTCATTCCCAGCTCAATACAGGCCTGGTATCTTTCTTCAAGGCCCACTTTTGTACATTGAATTTGGAGTTGAAATCGGGCTTCACTGCAGTGTCCTTTGCTGGACTCTTCAGTTCACAGTGTCCTTGGAACTTACACAGTTGCTCCCGAGCCTTTCTCTCCGCGTTCCCAGTGAAAAGGGGGGCGAGCGAGCCGTGCCAGCCGCTTACCACAAAGCAGACCCGCCACAAAGGAAAGATTAAGGGTTTAGAGAGAGGTCAATGTGGGTTTTTTTCTAACTAAACACTTTCCTAAAGTTTCCTTGTGGAAAAATAATGAAGTCATCTCAGAGTTTTTAAAGAATTTTTATTTCTCTTTCACCGTCTGCATTCGCCTGTCTTCTCAGCATGGATGTTTAATCTTTCGGGGCTTTGTGAATTGGCCCAAATGAATAAGTGGGGAGCTGTCTCTCTAGGAGCGAGAGGCTTATTCTAAGGCCTTAATCACTGAGTAAACACATCTTTGCCCTCCCTCTCTTACAAGGGCTGGATAATAGTCGGGATTCTAGCACAGTAACCTGGATATTGCAGGGACCAGCGCTTTGAAATGCAGAGTGGCTGATCCTCCAAAACAGACAGTGCCTGATCTTCGCCTGCCTCTTTCTTCTTTTTAAATTAAATATCACCAAAGAGATGCTGTTTTATTACTTGATATTGTGCATCCGTGGCCTGGATTTTCAAGTTTAGTTTCAGTCAACATTGTTGGCTGCACTTAGGTGGAGCTCGGCTTGTTGGGCTTATTAACGGCCTTGCCGGGCACATGTGTGTTTTGTTTTGAAGAGCATTTAAATTAAATCAGCATGATATCAGTGTAAATCACTAATTTCTTTCCCAAAGTCTAATGTTCCTTTGGGGTGTTCTTTGAAGAAGTGGGCATTTTAAAGATTTAACTAACCATGGACCATGTTTGGCCAGAACGATGCTGATTTTTCAATGGATAGCTGAGTGTTCCCAGTGATGCATTAGATAGAGTTGCTGAGATGCATTCATGCAGAATCACCAGCCTGGTGGAGTGGAAACACTTTTGGACTGGGCTGGGAATCCGGAGCTTGAGTCCCCAATGACAGCCCCCCTACTTATTCACTCTGCGACCTTGGCAAATTACCTAGCTCCTCTAAGGTTCCCTTTCCTTATCTGGTCACACAAGGTAGACCTTCTAAGGTCCCTCCTAGCATTCATATTCCAGATTGATGATTTCTTTGCTATTGAACATCTGTGTATTTGGAGTCATCCTAACAAAAATACTGACAAATTCCATTAAAAAAATATATTGCTAGTTTTGCATGTTCCTCCCAGAAGAAGCAATTTTTCAGACAGTAATCATGACCTACTTTGCCCTCAAATCATTACAACATAGAATTAAAAGAGACCTTAGAATTGGGATTATCAGAGATGAAAGAAACCTGAAAACTCAGAACATCAGGACTTGAAAAAATGTAGAATGGCAAGACCTGGAAGGGATCTTAGAATTAAGAGCATAGAATGTCAAAGCTGGGAATCTTAGAACATTGCACAGAAAATATCAGAGCCAAAGAACATAGATATAGAAAATATTATAGTTTGAAGGTATCTTAGAACATTGAGACCAATAATGTTTAGGGCAGAAATAAATCTTACAGACCAATGCCAGATAAAGACTGAGGCGAAATGGATGGCCTCCAGCATAGAGTTTGGTCTCAGTTGTTTGCTTCTCAGTGGTATCTTATCTCTTTATCTCTTGGGTTATAAAATATCTTTATGAGGACTCTCATTCAGCCAGCCAGCCAGCCAGCCAACTGGAGTTCCATTGGTCTGAGTTGGACATACCCATAAACAGTTCTGGGACCTACTGGGGATCTGGGGAACAGTCGCCATGATAGTTAGTTTGGTCAGCTTCTAGGAGACAGGAAGTCAAAAGATTATGGGCTTTGAGTTGGAAAAATTTTAGCCTTTTCCTTTTACCCATAAGAGAGATGAGACCCAGAGAGGGGAAAATCAGCATTTGAACCCCAAGGGCTCCCATTTACAAGACTGTGACACCTTCCTATACACCAGACAGCCTCCACAAGAATCACAGCCTTCCACTTTTTCCTCAACCTAGCCTATTCCAGAGGGACTGTGCATTAGAGAGAGCCCTGAGCAGGGAGTTAGGAGACCAAACATTCACTGTGAAACCTTGTCCACAAGGGAACAATCATCCCTGGCTTTGGGGAAGAATTCTGCCCAGGAGAGCCGCTGCTCATCTTGCGTTTTCCCTCCACAGATTTCCCGCTTCCTTTACCATGGTGGTTGGGGCCTGTTTTCTTCTTCTGTGGAATGCCAAAAGGAAGACCTAGAACTTGCTTGACCCTTTCCTCCACTGCAGACTCTACTTAGGCTGGTGTTTCTCTGTACCTTAAAGCAAAGAACGTCCCTGCTGTCCCAAGTCCTCACCACTCCATCTCTAGAGGTGCCAAGGGGAGGCAGAGGAGAGGCAGCTAGACAGAGAGACTGGCTTTTTATCTGAATGCCTGGCTTCCCAACCTGCCTCTGGCACCTCCAGAAGCTGGACTATCAGCGAGTTACTCCCCCTCTCGGAGATTTCTCTAGTGTGTAAAATGGGGATAATATGCTTAATAAACTGGAGGGACTTGTTGTTTTAACAAGAAATGAGCTGTCACCAGTTTTTTTGTGGCTGACTGTTTGCAAAAGCTTTCCTATAGGATCCTTCATCCTAAGTGTAGTAGCATGTGACAAAAGCCAAGGTTTTCCTATCAGTTTCCCCCTTGAGGTTGTGGGGCTTTGTCATGCCAGTACCCCATATCTGGGTGATACTGTATAGAATTGCCCTTCGGACAAGTCCTCTCATCAGCATAAGAGAGAAGTATTTTCCATCTATGTGCATAATGAGAAAACCCATTGGACATTTTCTTAAATATAATCTGTTCAGTGTAGACTCTGTATTTTCTTGTCATCTTTTCAGTCAGTACAGTGAAGACCTGTAATGGGGTGGGGGGCTTTAAGGGATCTCCAATCATCTCTTGAAATAAAACCAAAAGAAAATGTCATTTCAGAGCTTTCCTCCAATCTTAGAAGGGGAATATTGACTATTCAGATTAAAAATATATAAAAATATTTAAAAGGATTTTTGGTTATCAGCCCTCAGTGAGTTTTTTTTTTCTCTGAATAGCTGAACAATTCAAAATTAATGCGTCTGTACAAACTGAAAATGTACCTTCAATATGAAGACTGGCACATGCCTGTTATTCAAGGGAAAGTGAGTGACCCTGTTGCAGTTTTCACTTGAGACAGCCTAGCATGTACAAAAAGAAATCCATCAGGAGGGTAATGTGCAAAAGGGTAGGGGTACCTTAGCACCCCAGCCTCTGAAGCCTCAGTAAGTGAAGGAGAGTGTTGGATCAACACAGCCAGGGAGTAGGCCATCTGATTCCCCGCTCACCACTGTCTGACTAGAGAAGAAACCTGAACTAAGTGGAGCAGGTCTGCAGAATAACTGGCTTTATCTCTTCTTTACAGAGAAAGCTCCTGGCTATCTACCTCCACCACGATGAAAGTGTTTTAACCAACGTCTTCTGCTCCCAAATGCTCTGTGCTGAATCCATCGTCTCTTACCTGAGTCAAAATTTCATAACTTGGGCATGGGATATGACAAAAGAAGCTAACAGAGCAAGGTAATCAATCCATTCTCCCTTCTTCCTTCTCCTCTCCTCTCCAAAGAAAAGTCCCATTTGGCAAGGGACTTATGGGCTGAATAAGGACAGAATTCTAGAACCCCACCTCCTCGGCCTCTGTTAGCCCATTGTCTTAGAAGGTAACTAAGAGAACAACACTTTAGTGTTGAAGATTATTTGGCTATAGATGAGATTTAAATCTGAGAATGCAAAACATGCATGCACATAAAGATCCAGACACACATGCACATGCATGTCCTCCCTCCCCTCCTCTTTCATTTTCCATGTACATAAACATGCATGTACACACAGATCCAGACATCTGTGCACATGCAGGTTCTCCCTCCCCTTTTCTTTAATTTTCTGTGTTTATAAACATACATGTACATACAAATCCAGTGCACATGCCTGTCCTCTCTCCCTCCCCCCTTTGCTTTCCATTTCTGTGTGTATGTATCTGTCTGTCTCTGTCACACACACCAACTTTTCCAGCCTCTCTCAAAAGCAATAACAGTCATTGCCCTGTGTTTTCTGAAGCCTTGCAAGTCTGTTTCAGGAATGCTTTAAGGTTCCCCCCGACATTTAAGTGTCCCACATAGTGCTAATGATGAGTTTACTTTTAATAACTTCAGTGGAGAAGGAAGAGTGCTCCTGTGGCCCAGCCCAGGAGGGGTAGGAATGGCTTAACTCTACCATACACTAATTGATGTAATCGCCTTATTGCACACATTCTTTTGCACCCAGCCAGCAATGCATCCATATTCTCAATAGGGGGAAAAAAATCCCCTCCTTCACTGCAGGGAGAAGTTTACTTAGTTTGTTCATCATAATATCTCTGAGCAAGGAATAATTCTCCAAGTCAAGCCTGTTTGAGTTTCTTAGCAGAGAAAGAGTCCGAGTGTTTAATTACACATGTGGCTCCAGCACACCCCGTGATGCTACTTTGGGTGTGTTAACACACTCCTAATCACAAGCTGTTGGCCTGTGAACAAGAGATTAAATGAATTCATTGCAGGGTCTGGCTACTTGGGTCTCCTCATTTAAGCAACAGGCAGAACAGTTAGAAATCATCAGACTTGTCTTTTCAGCTTGGTCAGACTCCCTGGATTTGTTGGGGGGGGGAAGCGTACCCAAAATGATTCTTGCTCTGGATGTTGCTGGGGTGCAAGAACCGTCATCCCTTCTTCCTGCAGGCATTCATCCTTTCACCGGGCAGCCAGGAGCGGGAGCTGGCTCCCCTTGCCCTGCTTTGGAAATGCTCCCTGTGCTCCACAGAGCAAGGCCCTTCAGCACCTGTATTTGTTTAAATGAAATCGGGTGATTATTCACACTCAGTTAAAGGTGATGAAAAGCAGTGCCCAAAACAGATAAAAAAAAAAAAATGCGGCATCAGAGGCCTTTCATGAGGCCATTCGGAGCCCAGAGCCTGAAGCCTGGGCTAACCCTTTGGGTACCGCCATTCAGCAGCAGCGAGGAAGCTCCTCCTTTCTTGTTATCCCCCAGCTCGATGGAGAAGGAAACACTATTTCTAAACCATCTGTAGTGGCGAAGTTCAGCTGGCTACCTGCTGTTATTTTGTTCCCGTCCCCATTTAATTCCCTCGCCCCTTTTATTTTACAATGACAAAAAATTGCAGTGTCGATTCTTTTGAAAAACAGTGTTGGAGGGTTTTTTTTCTGACTGACAATCAACAGCCATGTAATTGCTTTGTTATGTTTCCCTCAAGAAGTCTGTGAAGTGGTACAACTTTGATACACTAGTAATCGGAGTGTGCAGGTTACACAGATACCTGGGGTGACCAAAGCGACAGAAGCTGCTGATTAGACAGAGCCCGTACAGCTGTGTCCTGTTAACTCCTTATGACACTTTTTAAAGCGCCAAAGAAAGGCCTGTTGAAGGCTTTAGAGTGATTTCTCAATGAGGCCCAGGACTGATTGTGAAGTACACAGGGTGGGGGTGGGGGGAGAACGGACCCAGGAAGAGTAAGGACTTGCCAGCATTTAAAAAGAAAAACTCATTTAGGGATAAAACAGAATCAGAGGTGAGGTGGGGGAGGGCTCCCCCCAGCCCCAGCCCTGCCCTTGGAATGTTTAAAGCCTTGGGCTGCTGTGTTTGCAATCTAACCATCTCTCTCTGGGTAAGAAGGGAGGACTATTTTTAGACAGAGAGTGTCTGATTCTCTCGAAAAACAAAGGAGGTGCTGCACTCCCACCCCCACCCCTCCAGTAAAGTTCACCAGATGCAGCTAAGGCCCGACAAGAGAAGATGACTTTTTCTGTGCTTGAAAAGACAAAGTGATTAAGTGGAAATGCTCCCTCCTGGATGGTAGTCAGCATGGATCTGCCACAATTGTCTCAGAAGCTAAGAGACCAATGAATTTAAATAATTTTTTTTGCAAATGGAGGGCTCCACATGCCTGGAGTTTTCTCACCACCTGGGTCAGAGGTGATTCTCCCAAGTTGAGGTGTCTAATTATGTCTGTCCTGCCTGGGCTTCTTCCTTCATCTTTCTACACATAACCACCTGAAGCCCCTGACAGCCCTGGAAATGGATTACATCAGTCTTCCTGCTACTTGTAGCTTTCAGGAGCAAATCTTCTAGCCTTCATTCTCAAGTGGATGGAGGAGCTCTCTGCTCTGTTGGTTAGATAAGACCGAGGCTCTCATCTCAGCTGCACCATGGTCCCGCTCTGGCCTTTGGTCACTCACAGTCCTGCTCCAAACTCCCTTCCCTCATCTGAAATAAGGATTGTAACAGCTGGCATCATGTGTAGAGCCAAACTTCTTATTTTCCAGGAGAGGAAGCAAGGTTACTCAAATCACAAAGTGGAAGGGGCAGGATGTGAATCCAGGTCTTGTGATACACTGTTCTTTCCAGTGCAGAAGGCTGGAGTGCCTGTCCCACATAATCTCCTAGACTTGTTGTAGGCAGCCAATGAGATAAGGAAGAAAGGTTTGGAAAGTCATCAGTCATCTTAAATATTTATGAGAGTATTTTTGTCTTTGTTATTATTTTACATCAAATAGTGCCTTCTCATAACTGTCACATTATAAAACACATTTCTCAATCAAGGAAAAGTATTTTGCTAGACTTTTCCAATGTCAGCATTATTCTCCTTATGGACAGTGGGAAGTCAGAGGAAATAAATTGTTGGGGAGTGATTTAGCCTGTATTCTCTGTAAATCACAAGGGATAGATCTCACCGGATGACTGCAGTAGACTGGATTGTCATTTTAGAAAGGAGTTTAGAAACCAGAACATGGAATATTTGAGAGGGATAGATAGAGAACTTAAAGAGTGGGGCAGTGCTTAGCAACTCCTCTTTTCCTCTAATTTTAAAGAAGAGGAAACTGAGACTCAGAGAGAGGGAGGTATTCAAATTCTAATAATTTGCTTTTACTCAAGGAATATACTGATTAAGCTTCTGATGAGGAGCATGCCAAAAAGCATTGGGCTTCCCCACCCACACATATAGAAGTAATGGGGAAGGATGCGATTTTGAGAATATCAAATGAACGGATTGTATTATTACCGTATGTACATCTAAAGCATAAATCTACCATTTTCCCTAAAAAAATAAACCAATGACCAAAGTCATTAGTTTTGATTTGCTGTCATGTGTATGCCCCATATAGGATAAGTGAATTATGTTTTCTCCCTTCTCAATATTAGTTGTTCTGCCCTGAGAACTTGTGGTGCTCTGATTGAGAGCTCCCCATTATGTAAAGTTGGGGAGAGAGACATGGCTATCATGGAATCTGAATGTCTCAGCCATATGTGGCCCAGAATTATAGAACTGGACCCTCCCTCCAAGCACTTGGGACTAAAGCCGACTCTACTTGTTCCATCTGCAGCTCTGGGGAGACCATGGTCCTGGGAGCCCTCATGAAGCCACTCCATTCAGAGATCCCTGGTTTACCATCTGCACTAATTCTCTGGCCTCCTGGGATGATAGCATTTTGTCAAATGAAAGGGACTCAGGGACCCAGCAGCCACCCAGCTGGGGCTCTTCCCTCAGAGAGCAGCCCATGGAGGACCTCAACAGAGCATTCAGACATTCCAGTGAGCAGGACATGGAGGTGAAAAAACCAAAGCTCTGTGAGGTACATGACACAAGTATGATTAAGCCTATTGCAGAGAGAAGGAAGCATTGCCAAGGTTGTTCTACAACTAGTGAGAGGTGAACCAAGATTTCCCACTCCAGGACCAGTACTCCTTCTCCTCTTCTTAGATCCTCATTAAAGATTTTTCACTTTATAGATTTTCACACTCACTTTCCTGAGCATTCCCAGGAGGTCCCAGATGCATGAGGTTAAGCATATGCTGATTTGAACCTACAGCTTTTAAATCTGTAAGATCCCTGGTTGGGCTGACCAACAGAGGCAGAGAGCTTATGTCATTCCCTCCACACTATGACAGACTGCCCAAACCATCATAATCCAGTGAGGGTTAACTCAAGAGAGCCCAACTCAGGGATACGAGTAGATCTATTTGGATCCATGAGACATCAAGAGGACTCTAGCCAGACACCCTGCTCAGTGTCTTCAAATCTCCATCACTGGAAGGGATCCTTACTGCCATGGATTCTCCAACCCATCAGAAGAGTGGAATACCTCCCATTTCTCTAGTAGTAAATCAGTTCACATATCAAAGCTAATCAAATTGCTCACAGTCATCTGGAGAGGTCCTAGCACAGATGGCATTCTGCCTATCAGATACGTTTTCACCTCTCTGAGCCTCAGTTTCTTCATCCATAAAATGGGGTTAATAAGGGCCTACCTTAGGGTGTTATCATGAGGATCAAATGAAAGAGGATCAAGGGCTTTGTAAAATCTACAGCCACAACCAAACCTTGAATCAGAGACTTTGAGACCATCAGATGCAGTGGGGACAGCTCCAGATTGGATAGTCAGGGAACCAGAGGCAGCCCTCCCCTGCTGTCCCCCTCCCCACTACCTGGGTGGCCTAAGCAGGTCCTCCTGACTCCAAGTCTGCCTCTGAATAAGTTTATCCTAATTCTGCCGTTGCTAGTTCCTGGCTGTATGTCCTTGGGAAAGTCATTTTACTTTAGGATCAGTAAGCTCATATACCTTGAGCTGGGAATCTCCTCAGAGACCAGCTGGTCCATCCCCCTCATTGGGTCTTGCCAAGGGTCACCCAGGGAATAAAATGTCTGGATGTTTCTGGGTTTCCAAACCTTGGTGTGTTCCATATGAGATAGGGAGTAGAAATTATAGTATGACTTCCATTTCACAGTTGGGTAAATAATGTCTGAAGTGCAATTGGAATTCAGGTTTCCTGACTCAAAGTCCAGGATTTTCCTTTATACTTTGCTGTCCCTGTAGCTTTAGCATCCTTTGATCTAAAATTGCTTTCTCAAAAGAAATGATAATAAATTTGGTTATAAGGTATCCCAGCAGACATCCCCTCAGACCTAAATATCCCACCAATCCCCCCCTCTCCCAAAAGACTTCTGGCAAAGAGGACCCTGCATTTCTTAGGGCAGCTCTTGTTCTCAAGACACTTTTTTTTTTGACATTGGTCCTAAAAGGCCACCTCGTTCCTGGTTCTCTCCTCTGTGATCAAGGAGACAAGACCAGTTTCTCTGTCATGACTGTCTTTCAAAGACATGAGACAGCTGTTATGTTCCTGAGTCTTCTCTTCTCCATACTCCCAACATGCCCTGTTCTATCAGTCAGTCCTCAAAAGCAACTAGAGACCCGAGTATGAATCCTGCCTCTGCAATTGATTGTTAATCACCATAACCAGCTGGCAGGGTTGGAGCACTTAAGGTTTACTCAGATCTTCTCAACAACCCTGAGGAATAGGTTACCAACTCATATTACAGCTGGGAAACTGAGGCTGGCAGCGATTGCCCAGGGGCACATAGCTAGTAGTATTTGAGGTTAGATTTGAACTGCAGCCTTCTTGACTCCATGTTCAACTAGCTGCCTGCTTACTAAGGGTGGGCCTTGAATCAAGTTATTCACTCTCTTAGGGCCTTAGTCTCTGATAGGACAAAATGGCCCCTTCTTTCCTGAGCTACGCTGAGCCTAGCCTAGGTAGGCTTCCTGAGATAGGATTTCCAGGACCCTCTGGCTCCCGTGGGGCCTGTGGACTGTAGGCCCACTGATGACTGTACTGAGCTCTGTCCTAGGCTTTGGGAGTCCAAGTACTGCCAAAAAGAAAGAGTCCCTGACCTCAAGGGACTTCCATTCTAAGAAGCAGGGAAAGGAGCAGAACAAGCTGTTTTCCTTTGCGGCAATTCTTTTACAGAAGAGGAAGCTGAGGCTCAGAGAGGTGATGAGACTTAGCCCCTTCTCTGACACTGAGCCAAAAGCCATGGTTTTATCTCTCGAGTTCAATGACAATGCTGTGTACACATCAGCAGCTTCATCAGTTATAGTGTCCATGACTTGCTCAGTCAGAACACGCTGAGTTCTCTTGACTCCAGACCCAAGGCTCCGCCATGCAATCAGTTGTGGAGAGCCCTTGAGTCTATTTCATCTTCGATTTCTAGTTCAACATCCTGATTTAGGGCTAGATGGCACCTAGGCCAGATGGGGGAAGTGAGGATAAGGACCAGAGCAGGATCTGAACCCAGGACCTCCAGTGCCAGATCCCACCAGCTCTGGGGTGCTTCTCATCATCCTCCACTTATAAATCCCCACACAATCAGCACAACATGGGGTTCCTTTCCCAGGCTGCCTCTCTATACTAATCTCATAGCTTTTGAACTTCAAGCCTTAGGTGCAGGATTTCAGGGAAGGGCCAGCTTCCTCTGCTGACATGACAGGTGCCTGATCACCGGCACCTCTGAGGGGTCCTTTTCCACATTACTGAGTCTTTGGCCAGAGTTAATTGACTTAAGCCCTCTTTGTCAGCAGGCTCCCTTCACCTGCATCCTCCCTCTCTGTAATTAGCCATATTCAGAGGGACTGACCCTGGGACTCACCCCCTCAGGGATGCTGGCCCTCCCCCGACCCAGCAGATGGACCTCAGGGTCGGGCTCTGTGCTCGATGAGGCTTCCTGCGTATTACTCTGCAGCTGTGAGCCGTCCCTTCCCTTCATCCCCACCCCCAGGCCCCCTGATCCAGATCTATACACCACCGCAGGATTCACAAAGTATTTCCTCACAGCAGTGCCTTAGGTCATGTAGCATGAGCATATTGTAGAGAAAAATACAGGGGCCTGGCCTCAGTGGACCTGTCTTTGAATGTCCACTCTTCCTCACGTCAGAAACTTAAATCTTGGAGTTGTTTTCCTCATTCATAAAAAACGGGATTGGCCTAGAAGAGGTCTGGCAGGCATCTCATCCCCCTCTAGTTCTGAGACTCCCCACAACAGTATTGGTACAGAGTGGGAATGGGTTCAGAAAGGGGAGACTGACCCATGATCCCACACCCATGAAATGAAGCCAGATCTCTTGGACTGAAATACCTTATATTCTCTCCTGCTTTGCATACATGGAGTTACTAAGTTTTTTCTGGGATCTTCCCCCACCAGAATTTATATAACTCTTATATTCTCTCCTTTCTCTTTTTCCTTCTTTCCTTTTCTTTCTTTTGGCTATTTTTTCCCCTTCCTGTACTTTTTCAGGAAAAGTCTCACCTGGCAACCTAACCATCCTGGCCTGAGTCAAATTAATGCTCAGAAAAATCTGAGTTCTAAACCACAGGCGAGTTTGTCATTTTCTCCCCTAGTTTGTCTTGTGGAGGAGGAGGAGAGAAGGTGAGGAGGAACCCCTCCTGTTCCATGATTACATCCTACCTACTCATTTTCTCCTACTCTCCTCCGCTTTTGATTTCAGTGGCGGCCTTAACAGAATGTCAAGATCAATTTGCAGCCCGGTTTAACTCAAGGCTTGTTTCTGCCAGCAGCAATTGTCCCTACAAACAATGCCGGGTGTTCTTGTAACTTCAGAAGCCTTTAGAAGGACCATGGCAAGGGCGGCATCTAATGACTTTATTAGTGTAGGGTTTCCAAATGGCTCTGTAATTGTTCACAGCTCTTTGTCAGCTCGTCATAATTACTGCACAGCATTGTTCCGGGGGGCACTTCTGAATAGCTTCCTAATAGCCCTGAGAGGAGGAAAAGGGGCAAAGGAGGAAAGGTGATTGTCTCTTTGGATTTCAAACAAGCATGTCTGTATATAGATGATGGCTAAACTGTTGACGATACTCCAATCACCTGCTTTAAGATAGGAAATTAACTTTCTAAAAATACCTGCTTGGAGATGATTTCCCATAGCCCATTTAAAAGGAACTTCCCAAATGACTGTATCTTGCGATTTGGGTTAAAACCATAACTGCTTGGTGGAAAAGGTCACTGTGTTTCAGTGGGAACATTGGAGCAGAAAGAGTGGTTTTTTCCTCTGTTAATCTGATTACTGCTATTCAGGAAGAACACGTTTGAATCAGATACAGTTGTCAAGGCTAGGCTTTGATGAGAACAGGGAGAAAATTTAGCCGACACATCTCTTAAGGAACCACCTTGTCAGCTTGGTGGCTGTCTCCCATTTCAATGCCAGGATTCAAACCTGCAGGCTGCCATGTCTCTTCCTTTGGCATTCCATTTGACTTGACTCTGCCCTAAATCCTAGAATCACTTGCTCCCTTGCTTTTTCACTGCTCATCTCTTCCCAAATCCCAGCCCTGAATTTCCACCATTATTTGCCTTCTGTTCTCCTGCTGTCACTGATAGACAAAGTCATGCCTAGCTCCACCACCAATTTATGAATTCCAACTTCACCTGAGCTTGGCAGCCACATTGCTAAGTCCATCACTTGTTCCTGATGGATGTTCTGGCTCCGCTACTCTTAACCTTTTCTCTCCTTAAGCTACCTTCATTCTCCTTTTCCCTCCCCTCAGCAAGGACTTTGACTTCGATGGGGGAAAAAAAAATGAGGCCATCAGTCAGAAGCTTCCTCTTCTCCCTCCCCAGTCCCATACTGCAGATAGCTTCAGCAGGATCCACTACCTTCATTTCTTTTGCTAATCACAAAAGATGAGTTGGTGCTTCTCCTTTTTTGATGCCAGCCCACCCCTCTCCTTATGCTTTTAACTCCCAAGGAGACTCCCTTCCAACATCCCCTCTATGATTAATAATCAATCAAAAAGCTTTCATTGAGTTCCTACTATGTGACAGTTCTAAGCAACAATTTATATATGCTATGAACATACATTCTTTTTATAAATTTATTTAAGGCAATGGGATTAAGTGACTTGCCCAAGGTCACTCAGCTAAAGTGCCTGAGGCTGGATTTGAATGCAGGCCCTCCTGACTCCAGGGCCAGTGCTCTATTCACTGTACCACCTGGCTGCCCCATGAGCATACATTCTAATGGGAAAGACAGGTAGATATGTAAACATATTTAGCATAAAGCAGATAAATAAAAAGTAGCTTTGGAGGGAAGATAATAGAACTTGGAGAGGAAGTGGGAGATCCACAGATCGAGAATCAAAAGCAACCCACAAAACTCCCAAGTGTTCCCAAACCTTATTGAAATGTAATTAGGACTTATAAACCCAAAAATAAATAAATGAATGAATAGATGAATAAATAAATAAATAAATGGCCCGTGTAAGCCTTAAAAAAATAAAGAAATGTAATTAGGAAGTATTTTATAAAATTAATTAAAATGCAATAAAATTTTTGTTTTAAATATCACATTTAAAAACTAAATCATTATGTAGCCCACAGAGATCCTTCCATCGAGTTTAGGGACCTCTTGTGTTTTTTTTTTTAGTTTTTGTAAGGCAGTGGGGTTAAGTGACTTGGCCAAGGTCACACAGCTAGGTAATTATTAAGTGTCTGAGGGCAGATTTGAACTCAGATCCTCCTGACTCCAGGGCTGGTGCTCTATCCACTGCACCACCTAGCTTCCCCAGGGACCTCTTGTTTCTGTTTACATTGGATACCACTGATGTAGAAAATGGTGCCTGAGTTGTATCTTAAAAGCATAAAAGAGTGATTTTTGAGGTGGAAGGGAGGGCATGAAATCTGGGCACCAGAGTAGAGACATACTGTAGCTACTATCTCCTTGGGGTTTTCTGACCCGGCTTTGTTGTAGTTAACTGCCTGTAGGAAGATCTGTAGGCCTGCTTCTTCTTGGTCTGCTTTTCAGAGGTCATAAATCACTTCTCTGTGAATGTATCCAAGGACCTGGTCTTGTTCCCTCTTTTTTCTCTCTACTCTCCCCTGGTTTAACTCTTAACTCTCTATAAAATCTCCATGGCCAACTTTGATCCTCTTTCTCTTAACGCCTGCTAGACATCTCTACTAGGATGTCCCACAGGTGTCACCACCTCACCCACCTCTCCTTATTTCCCTTGATATCATCATCCTCCTTATCACTTGGTCTCATTTATTCAGGAATCTTCAACCCCTCCTCTTCTTCCTTATTCCCCTTTCCAACCAGTTCAAGCTAGAGTCTCCTCAAAAATCTTTGCATCTGTCCTCTTTAGAACTCCCTAGCTCAGGCCCTCAAAACTTCTCACCTGGATTTCCACATTAGGTTCCTCTTTTCTCATTTCTGCCTTTCTAATATATTCTCCACAAAGCTCACCATTATATTTCCTGTTGAGGAAATTGTCTTTAGAATTAAATACAATTTTTTGTCTTTGGTGTTTTAAGCACTCCACCATTCTTGCCTTCTTATACATGATGCCTTCACAAAGATTATTCTTCATACCTATCTGCTGTGCTTTTCCTCCTGACCCTGCCTTAGAACCTTTAGCTAGGACCACATCCTTCAAGAGACCTTTCTTCATTTCCTCCTACTGCCACCCCCTAAAAAAATTGTTTTACATATATATATATATATATATATATACACACACACACACACACACACACACACACACACACACACACACACTGTATCTTCTTACATGGGAATACATTTATTCCTCTAGTAGAATGTAAGCTTCTTGAGGGCAGGTACTATCTCCCTTTTGTATTTGTATCCCCAAGTCCTAGCATAGTACATAGAAAGAACTTAATTTAAGGGAAAAAAAATGTTTAAGGTAATCAGGGTTAAGTGCCCAGGGTCATAGAGCCAGTAAATGTCTGAGACCACATTTGAACTCAGGTCCTTCTGAGTCCAGAGCTGGTGCACTACCTAGCTGTCCTAATCAATGCTTTTTTTCTGATGGTCTGATTCATTTTGCTAAATCATTCCAAAACAGAATGGAAAGGGCCTTGCAGGCACCCTGTTATTTAGTATACTCAGCCTTCTCTCCAGTTCCACCTGATCTAAGTCCATAGCCCTCCGGACTGCCTGATTGCTCACTGTCTGCCCTGCCTTAATGCCCCCCAGGACCTGGAGACATGCCCTTTGTCCCTGAATACCTTGGCCCTTCTTACTCATTTTGCTTGCCTTGTTAAATTTTGTTTCGTATATTGTTTTCCCCAATTGGAATGGGAGCTCCCGGAGAACTAGGACTTCTTTGTTTTGCTCTCACCGTCAGCACAGTGCTCTTTAAGGTTGTTTCTGATTCACACATAAAGGCTGATACCATCAGCAAATTAAGAGAACATGTAATAGTTTATGTCAGATATATGGATAAGGAAAGAATGTAGGGCCATAAAAGTATTATAAAATAGATAATTTTACTCATATAAAATTTAAAATTTTTTTACACAAACAACCAATGTAACAAAATTATAAGGAAAGCAAAAAACTGGTGAAGGGAAGTGGAGGTTTGCAACAAGTATCTTTGAGAAAAGCCTCTTTTCTCAAAGATATATATATATATATATATATATATATATATAATATATATATATATATCTGAGTCAAATTTATAAAAATATAAGTCACTTATTTGTTAAATGGTCAAAGGATATGAAGAGGTAGTTTTCAGACAAAGAAATTAAAACTAATAAAGTCAAATGAAAAAAATCCTCTAAATCACTATTGATCAGAGAAAGCCAAATTAAGACAATTCAGAGATGCCACTTCAAACCTAACAGAGAGGATAATAGGACAAAAAAGGGAAAATATTGGATGTTGGAGGGGATATAGAAAAACTGGGACACATTAATATGAACTGATGAAACCATTGTTAGTGGAATTATAAACTAACCCAATTATTCTGGAGAGCAATTTGGAACTATGCCCAAAGGGCTATAAAATTGGGTATACCTTTTGATCCAGCAATAACGCTGCTAGATCTATATCCCAGAGATACCCAAAAAAGAGAAATCTTAGGACTGAAAATATTTATGGCAATTATTTTGGTGACTAAGAATTGGAAATCAAAGGGATGCCCATCTGTTTGGAAATGTCTAGACAAGCTGTTGTTCATGATTGTGATAGGATATATTACTGTGCTATAAGAAATGACAGGCAGGATAATTTCAGAAAAACCTGGAAACACTCTCATGAATTGATGCATAGTAAAGTGAATAGAACCAGTAGACTGTTGTGCACAGTAATAGCAATATTGTTCATTGAAGAACTATGAATGACATAGCTCTTCTCAGCAATACAGTGATCCAAGACATTTCCAAAGGACGAATGATAAAACATACTATCCACCTCCAGAGAAAAACTGATATTGATTGAATAGACTGAAGCAAACTATTTTTTACTTTCATTTTTCTTTTATTTCATTCTTTTTGTACAAAATGACTAATATGTAAATATTTTACATAATTGCACATTTATAACCTATATCTGATTGCTTACCATATCAGAGAGGGGGAAGGGGAGAAGAGGAAGGGACAGAATTTGGAACTCAAAATTTTAAATAAAATTTTTTTAAAATTATAGAAAAGAAAAAATGAGTGAGGAACTTCGTGGGAAAAAAAGGAACATTTCATTCAGGAAGCATTAAGCATGAATTTCTGAAGTATTAATTACTGCTCCAATTTTTATGGAGAAAGAAATCAAAGCAGGGAATTTAAGTTCTGTGGTAGGATTAGCCTACTGTTAAGAGGCAGAGCTAGGGTAAGTGGCAAGCATGCGATTACCCTTGTTAAGAGGAGATGAAGCTTTGAGTTAAGGCTTTTGACCCCAGGTCACAGGTATTATCCTGCATCATGCTTCCTAGAAAGGAAGTGACTTAACTCAAGTAACCTCTGTCAACTCATTTGTTTAAATGGAGATATAACATCTTGCATTCCCCCGACCCCCACCACCCCGGTAAAGAATCACATCCTCCTCTCCTCCTCATCCTGTGTGATGATCCTCCAATGTCTTTCTTTGAACCCTCCAGAAAGGATCCATCCATCCAGCTGAAGTTCTTAGAGTAGCTCATGTCTCAAACCAAAATGACATATCTTTCTCCTTTTTCCTGGAAGGAAGATAACTATTCAAAAATTATGATAAGAGTGGAAAGGAATATGTAGTCTGTCATAACTTCACTGCTGGACCTTGTCACTTCTTATATTCCTTCCCAGTCTTGAATATTAAGCTCAAAAGACACCTCTACCAGGAAACCTTCCTCTGTTGATGACTGCCTCCACTTCCCCACTTCCCCTAACAGCACTTGACTTGAGATCTCTCTGCTGCCTTTAATGTACCTCGCACCCTCCCATGGTTATCTCTGTGTATCTTCCTTTCACAAAGGATTCTGAGCACAGCATGGTGCTTAATATTTGATTGAATGTATGTAATAAAACAAATTGTAGAACTAAACTGATTCAAATTGATTTGGAATTGATACCTGAAAGCACCAAACTAGTCTGACTTTTTGTCATCATTGTCCTCATTAGTGGTACCCTGATCAGTGAGGCTATCCTGTCTCTTGGGCAGTGGATTCTGGGATGATCAGAGACTGTGAGAGATATATGCTTTCTGTGTGAAAGCAGCATGTTCTCATTTTCTCCTGGTCCCTGGAAATGGCCTTCTAGCTGTCTTTGATATTTTTTTTAATTCCAGTATTCACAAAATGTTCAGATCATGGTCAAGGCAGGATTCACTTCGGAGGAAGGGAGGAAAAAAAGTAGCCTGCAGTCTTTAGTCTTGCTATCCTTACATCTCCCCTTGTCATAGTCAAGGGGAATTTGGTCTCGAAGTTTATACCCCTGGAGTATAGCTCATCAGAATATCTCTGATAGTTTTCATGGAGTCCCTGAATTGCCAGGATACCAGCAATGGAATTGTAGGATCTTGAGGTAAGAAATTTCTTTGAGGCCTGACATTTAGTTGCTTCCAACAGTGTCATTGCATATTTGAATGAACTGGGAACATTTACTTATCCTGGAAAATTGTGAGGAAGTGGGAACTCTCTTCTGTTATCTAAAGAGCCATCCCTTGGAAAAGGGGGAACCTTGTTCTTCTTGGTCCCAGAAGACACTAGGAAAAAGATTCCAGTGACTCACTATAGGGAAAGTTAATTAATGCTTCAAGCCAATCAAAAAGGGAAAGGACTACTCCAGAAGACACTGAATTACCACCCCTGGAAGTCCTTTTGCAAAAGCTAGATGAAGACCTAGGCTCAATGGCCCCTAAGGTCCCTAAAAATTGATTCTGTGAAGAGATACATTGAATAGGCATTATTACTTGCTGCTGCATGCAGAACACTGGGAAGATGCACAGTTAAGACATAGACTTGTCTTCCAAGAGTCCAAGTAGAAAGGTATAACAATCTAAACAATTACTACAGACTCAATTGCATTAGAGAGGAGTGAACAAAGCATTTTGCTAGGGCCTGGAATAAAAGACTGGAAAGCTTCTGTACATGATCATGGAAAAGGTAGAATTTCTGGGCCTCAGTTTCTTCATCTCTCAAATAGGAATAATGGTTCTTCTACTCCTGATCTTTCTAAGTTTGTAATAGAAACACATCTAAAACTTACATTACTGAACAAACTAAGTACCATGAAGGTAAACTTCCATTGTGAAAGTTGACAATAGCAAAATCTCATGATTTTGCTAATGGCCTCAGTGGTTATCCTCTCTTCAGGAGGTGACTTCTGCTGTTATAGACCTTGAGGGAAATTCAGCATAAACTTCCCAGAATGAGGAATTCAGAGAATGAGATTCCCAAGAAGAAAAGTATTGGCTTTAAGAATTAAAGGGGCCAATTCTGTTGTGAATTTGGGTCTCCAATGAATCTGAGCACATGGCATTTTAATGCCGTTTGTCTTTCTAAATAGATTTACCATCTAGCTCATGTGATGACAGGACTTTGCTCATCAGCCAGAACATACATTTCAGAGCAGTTGTTACCTAAAATATTATCATAAGGCATAAGAAAACACACGATTTAAGTTGCCTTTCATGAACATAATTAAGAATTAATAAGCCGGTACCAGTGGCCAGCCCTCAGAATTTCCACTGTTTTGCCTTTTGTGACCCGTGTTATTAAAAGTCCATTATTTTTACAGACTTTATTAAATTGGATCTTATTAAAGCATTCTGTATTTGCATTTGGTCTTTCATAATTCATTATTATTATGACATTTACTTTTTACCATCGGATCTGAAAACATATCATAAGCTACCCTTTTCTCTTGAAAGAAATGCTAATTTCAAACAGTCCTCTAATGGAGGAGAGAAGCTTTATCAGTTTTTTCATTTATTCCTGATCGTGGTAAGAATACTAATGCTAGACTTCACTATGCTAATATCTCAGAGCTTTTTTGGTCAAAAGCTTAGAATTATTGTTTTTATCCTAGTACTAAGTATGAAGTGAGAAGGCCACCGCTTCCAGAGAAAACACCCTTCAGACACCGAGTGCTCGAATTTGAAGAAGGAGGACATGTTAGCACATTTCTGGGCCAAAACCTGATGCTTAGAACAATAAGATGACATTTGAAACCTTTTTTAGGTTTTTTGCACTAATTAACTGAAAAAGGGAAAAGAAAAATTCTTATTGTTTTGGGGCAAATACAGAGGCCTTAGAGTTGATTGATATGGGATGGACTCAAGTGATCCATGGGGCTGGTTGTCTTTTTCATTCCAACCAGGTTTGATCTAGGCTCAGGTTTTTTAGCAGTTTGTCTCTCTGTCAGACCACCATCCTTGTACCCACAAGGATCCCACAGAATGGCACAGTTGATCTTGGTGCTGAGGAAAATCCCCTGGGTCACCTTCCTGTTTCCTGTCTCCTGTTAGGTTTCTGACGATGTGCACAAGACACTTTGGCAGTGTGGTGGCTCAGACCATTCGAACTCAAAAGACAGATCAGTTTCCACTTTTCCTCATCATCATGGGAAAGCGCTCATCGAATGAAGTGTTAAATGTAATACAAGGTAAGACCTTCACACCATCCTCCAGTCCAGGGCCATGTCCCTGAGACTGTAGTACATTTGGTGCTAGAACCTGGGCCTTCCCCCTTCTGTTTGCCTCCATGCTACATGCTCTTAACATCAAGGTATCCTAACAGGAGGAGAAATCTTTGGACACTAGAGAAAGTACAGGGCCTAAAATCAGAGGATCTAGGTTTAATTCTCAGCTCCACAGCTACCTGTGTGACCCTGGACAAGTCACTTGGGCTCAGTTTCCCCCTCTCTAAAATGAAAAACTAAAGCAGGTTGATCAGAAATGTCCTTTTCAGCTCCAAGCCATAAAGTTTTATGTAAGGAGTTTTCAGAAAGGCCAGCAGCAGAGCAAGATACAAACACAGCTAATATGGTTGTTAAATATCAAGGGTAGAACATCTTTATTGTGACTGGTCATGGCCATCTCTTTCTACATGAAGTCAGGTCCCTTCCTCCCTAAATTAGCTTGTACTGTTAGAGAGAAGATAGAACCTCCTGAGGCTTAATATGTATGATGAGCCAGCAAAAGGGACTTGAGACCAAACAGGTAAGAAAATGCCCCAGGTGGAACAGCAACACAGAAATACAGAGCAGAGTGTGTTTAAACAGAGAGGATGACCAACAATGTCATCAGTTGCAGAGAAGCCAAGATCATCTAATACGAACTGAACAAAAGGTAGAAACAGCCCCATTACCTGCCCTTAATAAGGTGGCAATCTGGAGAAAGTAATGGGTTTAAAATCTGAGGATCTAGGTTTAACTCTCAGTTCTGCTGCTACCTTAAAGTTATAAGAAGACTTGAAAGGTAGGAATGGGTCAGGTTGTGAAAGGCTTTACAGGAAAAATAAAGGACCTTATATTTTCTCCTAGAGATAACAAGGAGGTACAAGGAGGATGACATAGTCAGACGTATGCTGAGGAAAATCACTTTTGATAGCTGAGCAGAGTATGATTTGGAGTGGAGAGAGGCAGGATGAATCAGTCCAGTTGAGAGGTGATGAGGCCCTGAACTGGGCTGGTGCCTGTGTGGGTGGAAAGAAGGGGATATAGCAGATATATGAAGGTAGAAATGACAAGATCTGACAGCCAGCAGATTCACTATGTGGGGTGAGTGAGAATAAGGAGTCAAGGAAGTCACCAAGATCATGGGCTTAGGTGATTGGGAGGATGATGATGTCCACCACAGTAAGAGGTTGGGTAGTCAGATAATGACTTCTGTTTTGGATATGTTGAGTTTGAAAGCATCTTGCAAACGTTTTCAAAACCTAATATAGTTGGGGGGGGTTGGCAAGGGTTAAGTGACTTGCCCAAGGTCACACAGCTAGGTGATTATTAAGTGTCTGAGGCCAGATTTGAACTCAGGTACTACTGACTCCAGGGCTATCCACTCTATCACCTAGCTGCCCCAAAACCCAATATATAGTTTTGTAACACTATTGGTTTCAGAAGTTTTAATTGTAACTCATCAGAGGACCTGAGACCTAATTACAGCTCTATTAGACATAATAGCTTTGCTTCTTGAGCAGGATTTATAACTTGGAGCTCTTGCTAGGTTTGGACTCTGATGAATTGAGCTCCACCTCTGATTTGGAAAACTGACTTTTCTTTCATGTGGTGCCATTTTCTCCTTTGTAAATGAGTTAGGTTTTCAAGGTAGATCGAGTTCTGGACTTGGAGTTAAGACAGCTTGGTTTCAGATCTGGCATTTGATATTCCCTATGCAATTCATTCAACATAGGGTCATAGATCCTAGCAGAAAGCTTCTTAGAGACTTTTTTTTTTTGGTTTCTGCAAGGCAATGGGGTCACACAGCTAGGTCATTAAGTGTCTGAGACCGGATTTGAACTCAGGTACTCGTGACTCCAAGGCCAGTACTCTATCCACTGCGCCACCTAGCCACCCCTCTTAGAGACTATTGAGCTCAATCCTCTCATTTTATTTTATTTTTTTTAGGTTTGTTGTTTTTTTGTTTGTTTGTTTTTTGCCAGGCAAATGGGGTTAAGTGGCTTGCCCAAGGCCACACAGCTAGGTAATTATTAAGTGTCTGAGACCGGATTTGAACCCAGGTACTCCTGACTCCAGGGCCGGTGCTTTATTCACTGTGCCACCTAGCCACCCCAATCCTCTCATTTTATAGAAAAAACTGAGACTGAGAGAAACCATATCTTCCTGACTTCAAATCTAGCCTTTCATCCACTCCACCAAAAGAAGACTTAGATGTTTGGGGGGAGGTAGGTTGCAGTATACATCTATGGACAGAGTTCTCCCACCAACAAAATTGCAGATGCCTGAAATGATCTTGTCAAACAAGGGGATTGGAGTGGTGGATGCCTAAGATCCCTCCCCCTCGTCCAGTCTGAAACAACCCCCCCTCTCCCCCCAAACAATAGTAAATAGAAAAAAGCATGTCCAAAATAATGGCAGTGTGTTCATTAGCTTCTTTAAGTAACCATTGCCTTGATGGCTTGGGGAAAATAAGTTTTGGTCCTTAATTATCAAACATCTTTTATGGAACTTTAATGGACAGAATGTTCCTAACTATCACCCATAAATTCTTGAATTTTATCAGCCAGTGTTGCCCATCACCACTCCCTTGTAAAACATGTCAAACTTCTCAATAAAAAGACAAATTAAAATATTTTAATGAGATATTAAGCATTCTAATCTGTAATTTTTCCCCATACTAGTTATTCCTTCCTGATTAATTCAAGAATTGCTTTCCATTTTTTAATAACTTTAATAATGTGAAGTTTGGCAATCTTCTTGTGTTGCTAGGTAACACAACAGTGGACGAGCTCATGATGAGGCTAATGGCTGCTGTGGAGATCTTCATGGCCCAACAGCAGGAAGACATCAAGGATGAGGTAAGGTCAAAGGTTACAGCAGGCCTCAACATGGACAATAGTGAAGGTGGGCACCCAGATCAACAGAACTCTCTTATGTCAGTACTAGCAAAGATTGGGATTCTTAATGGAGCTTCTCTGTCTAGCTGTTTGTGGAGAGAATGTCTTGAGAGCTGCTAAACAAGATTAACTCCCAAGCAGCTAGATCCTTTTCAGCACACTGTTGATTTGTATGTCTTCAGGAATGCATTCCCATGCCTACCTTTCCTTTTGCAGAAATAGAAATGTTGTAATTGGCATGTTTTAAGTCTGAAAACATTTTTGAAACCTTCTATAACATGCATTGGTACAGGCAATTGATAAGTGTTTGTTAAATGAATTCAGTAGCTCTCCTGAATTCTAAGACCATCTGTCTCCCAGGAATGTTTAAATGTTCTTAATAAGGTAGAGTTCTCTGGAGAAACAGACCTGAAAAATTATTCAAGTTATAGCATTTTTGTTTTCAGAGTTTTTGTTTACAATCTTAATAACAACTCACATTAGTGACTTACAAAAAGGACATTCACATACAGGATCTCAGATCCATTGGGAAGCAATAAGAACTAAGGTGTTCACAAATCAAGAAACTTAGGCTTATAAGGGGTTACTTACCACTAGTCCTGGAACACAGTGTCCAGACTTCCAGACCAGTGCTCTCCTACCACACAGTGCTGCCTCATTAGAGTTCATAAATGAATATGTTACTAACATTTTATAGAATGTCATAAGAAATCACAACATAACCTTTCCTTGCTATGAAACTAGGAAGCTTGACTATTTAATCTGGAGAAGAAAAGACTTAGAGGGAATAGGATCCCTACCTCCAGACCTGTCATGGGGAAAAGGAACTTGCCTTGTGCTTCTTGGCCCCAGGGGCAGAACCAAGAAGTTACAAGTCTCTTGTTCAGAAGGATAAGCCACCATGGAAGAAGCAGTCTGCATGCCCAGCCATCAGGGGCATCACTGAGGGATCACTCCTCCAAGGGAGCACTCCATTGATATTTGATGACTCTGTGATGGGCAGACTAGGATATGGGGAGCTAGGGTGCCCTGAAAAATGGTTGTTGGATACAGGGCTACCCCTGCAGAAAAGGGGCAAGGAGGAAAGGAGACCCAAAAGCAGCTCTTAAGTGTGGGGCTTATATCCATCCCTTCACTCCAGAAAAGTCCAAGATGTGACAGGATCTTCCTGGTTTTGAGGCCAGCTCTGTATCCTCCATCACATGGTTTCTCAGCAGAGAGGAAAGGTTCAACAAATGACACTGTGATTCTCAATGAATCCAGGTGAATATGGATTATGGTAGTTTTTGGAAAGAAGGAAGAGAGGAAGGGAGAAAGGAAACAGGAATTTATTCTGCCGTATGTCAGACACTGTGTTAAATGCTTCACAAATATCTCATTTGAATCTCTCAGCAGGTGAGGAGGGTAATCCTCTTATTAGGATTTTTACTTAATAAAAGTGGAAATTGAGTCTGGTTTGCCTTGGTCACACAAATAAAGAGTGTCCAGGGTCAAATTTGAACCCAGATCTTCCTAACCCCAAACACAGCACTAGATCTTTAATGCCATCAGCTGCCTAAGCACATTAAATGGAAAAATCAATAACAATTAACACCCCTTCCTCAGGTGATACTTGTAGCCCTACCTTCCTGCTGGCACTGTTATTATCTTTGTTTGACTGTGAAGGCATGTGAGTCTAACAAGGTCATTTGTGCCTCCTGGCCCCAGATAGACAATGCCAAAAGCTGAGTTGAGCCCTTCAAAAAGCATAAAGTTCCTTAAGTTCATAATAAACAAGTCTGTGTTTCACTGATGCAGTGATGGAGGCAGTCAAGCACATAGTAGAAAGATGTTTATCTGTTACTCTGTCAACTGACAGTGACATTTTCAAGTAATGAAGCACTGTTCTTAGTTAGGAATTTGTAATAATAGGTGTGTTGCCTTCCCAGATTACCTTTATCCTGGTCTAGAGACATTGATTGACAGTAATGCACAAAGCTCGCTCCTCAGCCACGTCGATTGGGTATCTCGTTAGTGCCAGATTTACTGATTATGTTGTATGAGAATATGAATGCACATTATTTGCATGGGGATTTCCCAGTTCACTCTTTCTTCGTAATTTGTGTTCCCCAGAACTCATTGGTAAAGAAATTGACTCTAATTCCTTTAATGCTGAGCACAAATTTTAATATGAGGGTTATGGGAAAAATCCAAGGCCCAATATAATTGAATTTTTGATTGCATTTTGGTTTCAAGATGTTAGGATTTCTGTTTGCTCTGAAAGTGTCTTCTGGAAAGTTACTGTGCAGGTCACAAGTGAAAGATCCAAAAGAAGCTCTTAAGTTTAGAGAACTGTTTTGTGTATTAATCAATCAGTAAACATTTATTAAGACCTACTATGTGCCAGCAGTGTGCTGAGCAAGAACACTCTCTAGATCATGAAGCTCTATTATCAGCTGAATATAAGACAAAAAAAGACCTGCATTGACAATTCTGAATTTCCTAGATAATTTTTTTGTTTTTGTTTTTGCAAGGCAGTGGGTTTCAGTGGCTTGCCCAAGGTCACACAGCTAGGTAATTATTAAGTGTCTGAGTCTGGGTTTGAACTCAGGTTGTCCAGACTTCACTCTACTCTATCCACTGCAACACCTAGCTGTCTCCTCCTAGATCATTTTTTAAAAAGGAAATTATAGTAAGATTGTGATTCAGTTATGATCAGGAAAAGAGTGGGAAAGAAAGACTGCTTGGGGCCCGGTGTCTTCAAATTTAACATCCAGAGCATCCATCCACACCAGTGCCCCCAGTACCCTCACCAGTACTTCTGCTATCAGAGAAGGGCCCATGCAAGAGTCTTAGTCCTGAGACTCCCTGAGCTTCTTCCCAATTTACCAAAGCTGCTCAAAGGCCTCTTCAGTGCGCTTGATATGAGAGTGAAGGAACTGAGGAGAGAGAACCACAACAAGGGTCAAAGGTCATTTTCTGGGCCTACCCTGGAGTCTGACGAGGTGAGGGTGAGCTGGGGTGGGGGTAAGCTATTTCCCTACTCTAGACCTCCATCTTTCCCTCTGGGAAGTAAGGATACTACAATGGAGGACATCAGGAATCCCATCAGCTCTTTAAGGCTATGTTTTTCCACTATCATCTCATCTTTTTTCTTCCATTTCAACAAACTCAGATGGAAATGGTCCTGGGACAAGTTACTGTCCTTTTTATTATTTTTTAATTTGAATATTCTATAGACTATTATGCTAATGGATAAGATAATTGCTTTTGATAGTTGAATCATTGTTAGGATGTAAGCTCATTATCATCATTCCCTTTAATGCTTTCCAGATTTTCCTGTTAATATCAGAGACACCACCTGGAAGTCTGGGCATCCTTCTTGACTCTCCAATATCGCTTATCCCACCTTCCAATCTATTGTCAAATCTTTTTGTTTTTACCTTTTTACAATCTCTTTCATAAGTCCCCTTTTCTCCACTCACACAGGCATGGCCTCATCTTCATGCCTTGACCGTTTCAGTCATTTCCTTCCTCCCGTCTCTCCCCACTCTTCTTCAGAGGCCATGGTTCTGACCTTGTCAACCTTCTCTAGTGACTTCCTCTTACCTCTAAGATCAAATCAAAAGCATTGAACTCTCCATACACTGGCCCCTTCTACCCCTTCCAGGCTTCTTCATTACCACTGCCCTCCTGTGCTCTGAGGTTCAGTGGCACCTGCCTCTAGGCTGTTATTCAGCCATTTGTCTGCATCTCCATCCATGCCCAGCTCTGCCCCTGAATTCCCAGATTTGGGTGCTGTCTGACTATTCCACCACACCCCTCCATAAAACACCCATTAAAATAGGAGTGCTCTCTTGGCTTACATTTATGTCCCTGGAACATACCTTGTTGCCTGGCTTTCACACTGGCTATTCCTCCTGCTAGTCCCTGCTTCTGCAGAAGGCCTTCCTCATCCCTCAGCCACAAGAAGGCCTTGCTCCTCCCAGGTGACCCCATCGACTCTGCTATCTAGTTATTGACACGTCTTCTCTGGCATCAGAATGAGAGCTCCTTGAGAGCAGGGATCATCAGGGTTTCTGTTGGGGTTCTTTTATTGGGGGGAGGGGGCTTAGTCCTCACAACATTTAGCACAGTGGCTGGCATGTCCAAAGTGCTTCTGATTGGAGGCTCGCTGATAATTCAGCAGAACTATTCACCTCCTACTACTCTTATGTGACTTTGATCTCTTCTCTTAGGTTTGCTGTGGTTGGGATAATAATTCACACTGATATTACTTCATAGTGTGCAGCACCACCTCTGAACAACTTCTGATAATAAACATCAGGCAAGACATAATCCAGTAGATTTGCCACCATTGTGATGGAGGAGATCCAGCAGAGTCTGGGTGGAGGAAAGATTCTCTGTGGCTGCTGATATTTTCTAGGAGCTCCTATTTGTGGATAATATTGTGCTTATTATATCTGACCAAAGAGATATCACAGAGTTTCATGGAAGAGAGCCGTGATCATCTAAAGGAGGTTGACCTCTCCAAAACCACTAAAAAGACCAAATGGACAAAGAATTTATCTTGCATGCATTTAGATGGATACTCTATATAGAGTTTGCCAGTACAAATGGACAGTAAGTAAGGCAAGAGTTGAGAAAGAAAAAGTAGACTGGACTGCTTTTATGGAAATTGCAAAGCACTGTGCCTGACTTCAAGCATCTTATAAGTATAACAGTCCATCTTTTCAATACCTTATTAATGTAACAATATGTCAACAAGACCTGGAACATCATTGATTCCCTAAAGAGAAGCTTCAGAGGGCAAGAGAATGATTATGTGAGCAGATTGCAACACATCATCCATGAGGAACTCTGAAGAGCAGAAATAAAGAATGTTGCCAAATTGAAGGACAATGAAGATGGTATTGTCATGTGGCAGAAGCTAAGAAAAAGACTTGGAAACAAGCAAGGAAAGCCTTCAACATGATGGTAGACCCCATGTAATAAGCTTTTAGAGGAAGATATGGATAAGAGTTGATTTCGATCCACGTTGTTGGAAGGCACTCCCAAATATCTGAAATCATAAATTCCTTTGAACATTTGATTATAAAACATTTTCTCTCTCATGACTTTATAAGATAAAAAGAACAAGTATTATCATCTCTGTTTTACAAACAGGGCAGCTGGGACTGAGATATCAAGTAATTTATCCATGGTCAAATAACTGTGTCACTGTCAGAGACAATAGTCTAACTCAAGTCCCAGGACTTTAATACAGTATATTAACCATTCATTCATTCAACAAATGTCTGCAATGTTAGCCTTATGTGAGAACCCTGTACTTGATGCTATTCCTCTTCTCCAGTTGTTTTATCTATTCCTAAAGGGTAGGACTGAGAGCAAAGAATGAAGTGGTAGGAAGGCAGATTTAGGCTTTGTGTAAGGAAAACTTCCTCTCTGGACTAGGCCAGAGTCTAATGAACTGGCTCCAGTACAAGTCATCCTCATTGCCACCACCATCAATACAACAACATTTGTTCACATTTATGAGGTTCTTTCAGGTTTATATCTCAACACCTGGCACACAAGAGGGAGAAATTCTGGTTGACTGACTCTTTTTCCCTGTAATAGCTTTGAGAGATATAAGAAACCATTATTGTCATTTTATAGATGAAGAAACCAAAACTCAGAACTTATTGGACCTGCCCAGGTTTGCATACAATTCAAACCCATGATTCCAGACTGGAGGTCTTCTCGAGCAAAGATTCAGGGACCACTTGCTGGGGGTGGTTAGTGGAAATTCAAAGAAATAACATAATAGAGGCCAAAAGAAGACAAAATATATCCACTGTATACTTTGCAAAGTAGAATGAACGAACTTTTACATCAATGAGAGCAGAAAAGGGGGTAAGGAGTTGGTAGATATTAAGACCTACCTGTCATTGATGAGTCACTGCTGTGGACTGAATTGCATTCTAGGATACTGAGACAACTGATACATGTAATTACTTGAGCTATTGTCAGTGATCTTTAAAGGATCATGGAGAATATAAGAAATAGAGTAGTGCCTTCAAAAAATATAAAATACTCAAGCCAACAGAAGACCTATCCATTAGGAAAAGATCCTAAATAACCCAGTCTCAGAAAAGAAAATAATCTAGCTGTAAAGGAACTACTGGGGTCTGGAGAACAGTTCCTAGTTCTGGTGAATTCAATGGAGCATTGTGTCACAACTTTTCAAGAGTAGTCAGGTTCTCATACTTAACAAATTAATCTCAAAAATTGAGAAAGTAAATTCCCAAAATCCTTGTAGGAAACAAATACAGTCCTAATGCTTGAACCTGATCAAGATAAAAGAGAAAGAAACTATAGGCCAATTATCATTTTTAATCAACTCAGAAATTTTCAATTAAATCCTATCAAACAAACTGCAGCAATTTATCCAATAAATCATGCTTCATGAACAAACAGGATTTATACCAGGGGTGCAAAGAAGATTCGACATTAGGAAAATAATAACATAATTAGTCATATTAAAAACCAAAACATCATAAAAGACCATGGAGAAAGGGAGAGATACTAGCAATTGGAGACCCAATTTTTAAAAAGGCAAGAATATGGAGTCTGTGAACTGTTGCCCAGTGAGCTTGATTTTGACTCCTGAAAAATTCTTAAGCATATTATTAAAAGAATAGTGTCAAAAACAATTATGATCCCAAATAGCCAGTCTGGCTTCAGCAAGAACAAGTCATGCCAGGTCATCCTTTTTTCCTTTTTTTTGACATATTTACTAATCTGATTGAGCACAGGATTATTATAGTCTTTCTACATTTTAGCAAAGCATCTGTCGTACTGTTTTATAGAAAAAAATTTCATAAGCAAGACGCTAGTACAGTTTAGAAGATTCCAGATTGATTGAATGAATGGTCAGACCCAAAGTGTCTGAATAAAAGATGCTTCTAGGTCACCTTAAAAGGAAATCTCAAGTATAGTACCACCTCTTATTTTATCTGTATTTAGTTGAGGTTTTTTTTTAACATTGTTTTATTTGATTGGCCTGGTCAGACTTGTAGGAGTGACTGAGAGGCCTTGGAAGCAGGATGGTCCCCTCTGATCCATCCTGCCAAGTCATTTCAACCCTCTAGGCTTCAGATCACTAAGACTCCATATTGCAGAGCTGGGCCCAATATGCCTTGGAAAGAGAAAGCTTCTCATCCAGGAGTCCTCTGTATCAGTGAAATCATGGGTCCTAATCTTGGAAATATGGTGAGATAGCATGTTAATCAGATAGGCGAATGATATAAAACTGGGATAGATAGGCAACACACTCAACCATTGAATGGAAAAGCATTTATGAAGGGCCGGCTGTATACAGGATTCAAAGAGTAAGGCAAGTCCGTCCCTTACTCTCAGGCAGCTTCCTTTCTGTGAAGGTTCCTATTGGCGGCATCTCCATTAAGCAGGAGCAAACACATACAGGTTTCAGCTACAAGTCAGAAGGAAAGTTTCAGGGGTCCTTAGGGTAGAGCAGCAAAGCACCTGTTTATGCCTCTTACCTTCTTTTAATGTCCTTGCCGTTGCTAAAACTATCCATTTCCACTGTTGACCATTTGGCAGCACCAAGGACTTGGACAGACTACTTTCCTATGAAGACAGAGGATGATAAAACCTCAGTAGGCCTGGTTTCTAACAACAGATTGTATAAAAGTAAGGAGAAGTTTGACTTCAGAACAACTCTAACAGATCAAAGGGTTTTGCTGGACTGGAATAAGCTCAGTATGAATCAGTGTCGAGATTTAGTAGTTCAACCAAACTAATGTCATCTTAGACTGCATGAAGGGGGAGGCCTTAGCCCTGTGCTCCATTCTGGAGATACAAAGACAAAACTAAGACTGACTCTGCCTAGGAACTTTGAGTCTGTTGGAGAAGGAAATCCCCCTGAACTTGGGGGTTTGGTATTATATTTTATGCAGAATCTTGGTGGCTGTCCAGAGGTTGATGACCAGAATGAGGAAGAACTCAAAAGGATCTGAAGGGAAGACTCACAAGGGATAAGACAACCCTACAGACACTTGAATATGACCAGCTAGAGAATCAGAGATTGGACTTCTTGTTCTTTAGCCAAGAAAGAAGATCTTGGAGCAATGGGCAAAAGCTGCAGAAATTAAATGTATGCTCAGTGCAGTGTCTAAGCTGTCCCTTACCTGGAGAGGCAGCACACTTTACCTCATTGGCAGCCTTCTAGCACATACAACTGGTTTTACAGGTCATTTGTATTCATACAGCGGTCATCAAGTGGCCTCCCGGGTCCCATCCAAGATTGTAAGGGTGGTAGCATCTCTCTCTGAGTTATGGTCTTTTGGGAACTTCCTTGTGTAAATAGGAAATCTGCAGGACTCACATCATCTCAAAAACATAATCTCCTCTCTCTTACCTTGCTTTGTCTTGTTGTCCCTTAGGGCCAAAGCATCCTTCCCCAGCTGGTCTCCTGGTGTATTTAGATCCATTGATGTTACTCAACAAATTCCAAAGGCACCTGATCCCTGAAACTTTCCCTGATCCTTCCCCAGTACTAATAGCTTTCCTAAGCCTATTGTCTGTGCTTCTCTAGTGACCTCTTAGTTGTCAGTAGTTATCTACTCCTATTAAACTTCATGAGTTTGGACAAGATGTTCTAGCTAAGTTTTGTTGCCTCCCTGCTCACAGATAGAATGTAATTACTGTTTGTTGAATTGAATGTAACTATACCCATCAAACTCACCAGGTCTCTCTTCTAAGCCCAGTTAGAGAGATGCCAGCAGCATGGAAAGGGCCCTCTTCCCAAACACCACATCAAGAAGCTCTTGTCTTTGTAGTTTTCTATGTAGTTTGTGTATCTTTGTTTCTAAACCTTCTTTGTTGTCTCTGTTTTATATCTCTCATCTTTTTTTCCTCCTTGTCTTCTTTCCTCATTGTTTCTTGAATAGATGTAGCCATAGGCAGGTTCTTGTGGTGTCTTACAATAGCAAACAAGACTTATAACTTGGATTCTGTTACTGTTATATTAATAACAAGAATAACTCATCCTAGACCACATAAAGAGAAGCTGAAAGGACTTTTCTTTTCCCAAACCCTGCCATATGTCTTTCTTTACAAAGGTCAGCATTTCAAAGAAATCTTTTTTTTTGTCCTTTCTCTTTCTCTTCTTAAATACATGAAGCATACTTCCTGCAAATACAAAGAAAGAACCTTCCCTGGCAAGCAGTGCTATAAGGACTATCCTTTTTGGTTAGATGGAGAATTTATATGAATGTGGCAAAAAATAAAAAAGGCATTTTTCACAATTGAAATCCTTCTGAAGATACAAAGAACACAAGAGTTAAGAGATAGTGTTGCCTGGACTACCTCCATGGTGGGACTGCAGGATAGTGCCACCCTCTATGGAGACATTGGAGACCTTCCACACTAACAGCCACTTCCAGAGAATGGAATTATCCTCTTGAGAATTCAGTTTTCTCTTTCTTTCAGGCCCAGAATCCTCAAGGTCATAATGCCATAGAATTTAGAACTTGAAGGAATCCGAGAAATCCTCCAATACTTAGCAGAGGGCCAGGCCATTGATTCGGGGATCACCCCAACCTTTTCCTTTGTTAATAGAATAACTTGAGTCCAGGGGCAGTGGGTAGTGCACAGGATAGAGCAACAGCATTAGAGTCAGGAGGACCTGAGTTCAAATCCATCCTCAGTTATTTGACACTTACTACCTGTGTAATATTGAGCAAGTCACTTCACCCTGACTGCATCATATCCAGCTGGAACCATCTCCAGTTGTCCTGATTCATATCTGACGACTGGACCCAGAAAACTCCAGAGGAGACAGTAGGGCTAGTGACATAGCACAGCCCCCTTCACTCAAACCCAAATCACATGCCTGTCATGGTATCACTTCCCTGATGTTGTAGTCTTCTTCAAGAACAAAGGTCAAGCAACAACAACAGGCCCAGAGAGGTTAAGTGATGTGCCCAAGGCCAGATAGGAAAACTGGTCCCCAACCCCAAAGACAACCTTCTTTTTGTCACTTCTGACTTCCTGTCCCTCAATTATGGGGGTCTACCCAGTGTACAGAGCTCTTCTTTTCAGCCAATTTGGCTGGCTGATGATTTCAGGGAGGGTGGTGACTGCCCAGTAGAGCTTTAAATAGAGCCCCTTCAGCTCTGAGCTGGCAATGGACTCAATAGGTCTAATGATTCTGCTCTGCAACATTGCTGACAAGTGATGATGAGGAGGCTCTTATTTGGATATCTCCACTGTGACCATAATCACGATCCCACCAGCAGCAGTAGCAACAATCATTTATGAAGGACCCCAGCCCTGCTTTGGAGAGAGAAGGTGTTTACACAAGTGCACAAAAGATGAGTCCTCAACTTTAAGGTCTTCTTCAGATGCCTCCTCTTGACTCTGTGATAGCCCTAGGACCTGAACCCTTTGTCAGCAACATCCCATTCTGCTAAGGAGGGAGGTATGTCTGCCCCTGTCCACTAAAGATCAGCCCAGCTATGTTTAGCAAAGTTTGCTCACTGTCAGAGCCATGACCACTGGGCGATGGAATTTTTTTTTCTGGTCATAGCAACTATTGGAAACCATTTCCTGAGGGGTGATGATGCTGAGATCTCTATAATAGGGTGGATGACCCCAGCCAAGACCAAAGGATAAGACTAGACTAAAAACACCACCATGGGGTAGGTTGTGATTAAGGCCCAGATGGATGGGAGTGAGCATGGCATAGGCTTCAGAGCAAGGAAGGCTCCCACATTGCCAGGGGCTCCTGACCCCCCCCAGAGAGGTAGGCCATCATCTTCAACTCTTCTTCAATCTGTTGGGGGAATTTAGGTGTGTGGGGACAACCTAAAATTACCTTTGAACCCCACCTCACAACCTGTGCCCAGGTCGCTCCTTGCCCAGTGTACACACTCTTTCCAGTATCCTTTTCCAAAGCAGAGAACCTTCAAGGAGGAATCACTTGACCCAGCTTCCTCCTACCTTCTTCTTAACAGTTGTGTTAACTGAAGAGAGGTGATGAAGGAACCAGGATGCACCTGCAGGTCTCCTGCACCCTGCCAGCTCACCTGGAAGGGACATGCAGTTCAACTAAGATTCATTTAGTGCATGTGTCGGGGAGGAAAGGAAGTGGCTAGCTCAGTTAGATTTGCTGTGGGATCTGTTCTCGTGGCATTCGGTCCCTCCGTGGTGGAGGTGTTGGAAGTGGTCACAAATGCATGATAAGCATCCCAAATGACTTTGTTACTGACTGAACCAATCAAGCAAGACACCCTGCAGGAATTAGTTGAATAGCATTTTTGATGGTAAACAGTGGAATTTGACTTCTTGAGAATGACAGAAAGATTTTTCATCATTTAAAAACATTTACAACTTCCAGTGTCCAGAGAGCTGAGCTACCTTCTTGGAGTTTACCTTGTAGAAGGGAGATCAGACTGGGATTACATGTGTGGATGCCCCACTTGAGTGGAATTGTCATCAGTGGGAGAAGTGTGCCAGGAAAAGGTGTCATGGCCACAGCAATCTGACTGACCCCAGGAATAGAGGCTGAGTGTGTCACAAGCTCTCTTGAGAGGGTGGGAGGCCTGATTCCCCACTGGCAGGAGGCTGGGCCCACCTGCTGCAGCTGAGCAGCACCTTCTCCTCTCTGGCCTGAGGTGGGGCCTTCTCCATGGATTACAGTAACACTTTCTGACAAGCCTCGGCTGGGTGGGGCTCCTCCAGCCGTCATCGCCAAGCATTCTTCTTCAACTTTGTCTGTCATATTTTATTACTGTAAACTTATTTGCTGTGTCCCAGCTGGGCCAACTTGTCCAGGCCTTGTTTTCACTAACCAGAGAGCCTGACAAAGGCTGTTTATCTTTCTCGTTATGCAATATCAGCTGGCTGGCTTTGGGGCTAATGCGGCTTGCCATTGTATTTTCTTCCTGAGCGGTGGCTCTGAAAGTAGCTGCCTGAATGTTTTTCAGATCCAAATTAAAACCTTCCACTTGTTTTAAATTCCCCTCAAGTGGTTCCTGAGTTGTTCAGAGTGTCAGAAACATGACAGGCCCCTAAAGAATGTTGGAAAGGAAGAGTCATTTTAGCAAATCCTTCACAGCTAAAGCAGGAAACGAACTTGCCCAAAATGCTACATTAAGCCCTCTTCTGCAGGTGTTTCCCCAGAGAAAACACCCCTTTGGGAAAGGCCCCCTATGCCCTCCAGAAAACATTTGTCACCCATTAGACTTTAGATTTTCATGTGTCATAGCAGTTTGGAAGTTAAAAAACTAATTTTACATTTGTACTAAGTCCATGGTGGGTTAAATTGAGGCACCTGGTATTGACAAAGTTGGTGGCGCAAATGGTTGAGCAGTCACAGTTCTAGGAAGGCAGCAGCTGCTGCCAAAAACTCGGACATGAGAGCACCAGCTTCTCTTCTCCCAGGGTAGCAGGTAAACAGAGAGAGCGGCACCTTTCGGATAGTTTTTTATAGAGCCTGACCTATTCCCATTACTAAAGCTGAGGATTTTGGAAGGAGGTTTGTAGCACAACTTGCAGTCTTGTTTATTTGGCCGGCTTTTCCTGTGTGCCTAGGTTTATGTGTGTCCTTGGGAGGTAAAGGGTAGAGACGACAAGGAAAGATTTAGGGAATGGCAACTGTGATTCTAAGTCAGTGACTACACCATCTGACTTCTTCCCAAAAACTGCTCTCTCCAAAGTTATTGGTGATCTCTTAATGGCTATATCTTCTGCAGTCTTCTGCTGCCCAATTTGACACTTGGTGATTGTCCCTGGATGTTTTTTTCTCTGAGAGTTTTCATGGCCCTGCTCTTTATAGTTTCTCCTCCTGCCCATCTGGTTGCTATTTCTGTTACTTTCTCAGTATCATCTATGTCCCACCTTCTAATAAAAGATGATCCCAGGGCACTGTACTGGGCCCTATTTTCTAACTGCACATTCTTGTTCAGTAGTCTCATCTACTTTATTCAGTTCTATTTGTATTCTCTCTGCTGATAACAGTCAGATCTACACCATGTCTCATAGGCATTTCATCCCCGCCCCAAACCACTTCTGTTCATAAATTTCCTCCTTTCAATCACCCTGGTCTGTAACCTTGGAATGAATCATCATTCGCCTTCACCTGTTTGGTCACCCCTTCTCTTTTTTTTGACCTTCTTGGCATCTCTCCCATCAATCTGCAGTCTACCCCAGTATCTCCTGTTGCCACCAAGGTCCTCTCCATCTCTTTCCTTACAGCCCCTATTTATTCTCATGACTCACTTGTCTCCCACTTGAATTTACCCTCCACACATTAGCTGTCAGAGATTTTCCTAATCTAATCAAATGAATCTTTTGCTCAGTGAGCTCCAGTAACTGCTCATTGCCTTTAGGATAAAATGTACATTCCTTTTTTTTTTTTTTTGACCTAAATGTCAGTGACAAAAGACCTTCTTCATCTGGCTCCAGCTGGTCAACTTGCTTTTCCCTTATACTTTTCACTATCTCTTTTCTAAGTACAGACTGACCTGCCTAGAATGCTCTCCATCTTCACTTTCTCGCCAAGCTCACCTCAAGAATCATCTCCTTGATAAGGACCTTTCCTACCACTCCTTCCAGATTCTTTGTATCTTTTTCTGTAAGAAAGTGTTTACTTCAATATAATACAAGTTTCTTGAAAGAAGGGACTGTTTTATTCTCCCCCTCCCCACAAAGACCTAACACAGGACCTGGTACACATGACTCAATCAACACTTCTCTATTCTCACTAGCACACATGGGCCAACTCCGTAGTATTAACAGACAGATAGGAAGCCATAGGTGCAAGAAGAGGTAGACGATGTCCAAAGTGGCCAATGGGTCGCATTGTTTTGCTTCACTTGTTATTGTTATTAAAGCAGGTGCTGGTTGGTTGGTTCTTGTCCTTCATTATCAAAAAAAAAAAAAAGGATGTACGACTGTGGCTCAGAATGCTCTACCACAGGGTTGGGCACAAATAGTCCATGTGACCATCTGGGGCACTTAATCTAAACTTAAGTGTCTAATGTTTTCTTTGAGCTACTTCAGTTCTGTTTTGCTTATAGACCACAGTCCCCTCTCTGATCAGGGCATGCCATGCTGGGTATTTCTGTGCTAGCTTCTCTCATGCTGTACAATCAATTCTAAAGGAATGTCTCAGTATCGTTTCTTCTGATCCCCTTGTGAGCCCTTGGCCTGTGTGAGTTACCCATGAAATAATCTTTCTTACATCCTAACAACCTGTCCAGCCCATTGTCATAGTGCTCTCAGTAGTAATGTTGGGATGCTAAGTAGTTCAGTGTCTGGTAGGTATCTGCCAGGTGATCTTCAGAATCTTTCTAAGACAATTTAAATGGAAGCAATTCAGTTTCCTGACATGGCACAAGTAGACTGTCCAGGTTTCACAGGTATAGAGCAATGAGGGCAATACAGCACTTCTGTAGACCTTCAATTTAATAGTCAAGTTAATCCCTGTTCTCTCTCATACTTTAATTTGGAATCTCCCAAATACTGAACTAGCTCTGGCAATGCAAGTATCAACCTCATTGTCAGTGTGGACCTCCTTAGGAAAAGACACTGCCAAGGTAAGTGAACTTGTTCACAGTGTTCAAAATGTCTCCATTTGCTATAATCGATGGTTCCACAGGCAGATGATATGGGGCTGGCTGATGGAACACCTTGTTTTCTTGGTGTGAATCATTAGACCACAATGAGCACAAGCAGCAGAGAATTGATCCATACTTAACTGCATCTCAGCTTAAGAGACTACATTGAGGGCACAATGATCTCCAAACAGAAGATCATGCACCAACACTTCCTCCACTTTGGTCTTGGCTTGTAGCCTTTTCAAATTGAAGAATTTGCTATCAGTGTGACAGCTGACCTTAAGGCCATGTTCATCCTCAGTGAAAGCATTTGATAACATGACTGAAAACATCATGCTAAAATGTATGGGAATAAAGACATAGCCTTCTTTCACGTCATTGGCAACTGGAAAATCTCAAGAGCATGGTCCACAATCCAGAACCCAGGCAAGCACACCATCATGAGACTGATGCACAATACTAATGAACTTCTCCAGGCAACCAAATTTGTACATAATTTTCCATAAATTCTTATGACTAACAGTATCAAAGGTCTTGGACAGATCTATAAATCTTGTATACAGGCCTTTCTTCTATTTCTGGCATTTTTCCTGGAGTTATCAGGCATCGAACACAATATTGACTGTTCCTTGACCCTTTCTGAAGCCACACTGGCTCTCAGGGAAAGGACCATATTCCAGGTGAAGGATCAGTCTATTGAAAAGGACTCTGGCAAGAATCTTACCAGTAATGACTAAGAGAGAAACACTCCTGTGATTGTCACAGAACAGTCTATTCATGCCATAATCTGGAAAATTTCAGTTAGCTTTTGGATAAACAGTGGACACCCCCCCCCCCCCCCCGTCTTGTAGATCTTAGCTGGAGTAGAATCAGCACTAGGTATTTTGCCATTTGAAAGGAGCCTAATGGCATTCAAAAACCTCTTCTTCAGTTGGAACTTCTGCTAAGGACTGACTGACTTCACCTTGAGGTAAACAGTCAAAGGCTTCTTCATTGATTGATGATGATCTGTTAAGAACACTATGGAAATATTAAGCTCTCTCTCTAGAATCTTGTCCCTATCATTAATCAATGTGCATTCACCAGCACTGACTAGTTGAGATGCACCATAGGTCTTTGACACATAATAGCCTTCAGGACATCACAAAACTTGTTATTGTCTGCATAAAACTGAATTTTATCTGCCTTCTTGCTGAGCCAAGAGCCTTGCATCTCTGTAAGCTTCACTTATTCTTTACTTTTAATGGAATTAAATGCTACTTTCTTAGAAATGAATGAACTGGGGCAGCTAGGTGGCACAGTGGATAAAGCACCAGCCCTGGAGTCAGGAATACCTTAGTTCAAATCCGGCCTCAGACACTTAATAATTACCTAGCTGTGTGGCCTTGGGCAAGCTACTTAACCCCATTGCCTTGCAAAAACCAAAAAAAAAAAAAAAAAAAATGAATGAACTATCCTGCTTGTAAACTTTATGGAGTTCTCGTTTTTGTTTGGCAGCTTATGTATTTTCCCATCATCTTCATCAAACCAGTCTTGATAATTTCGAGTGTTCCAGCCCAGATGAGCAGTTACAGTACTGTACACCAAATCTCTGAAAGCTACCCACTCTTTTTCTGCTCCATTGTTGTAGGATACATTGGGAGCTATAGCACCTGCACACAGGTGACACAGGCCATAAGATCATTTCCCCACTGAGGCAGCAGTGAAATTCAGCAACCCTCTGGGTGATTGAGTAGCCCTTTTAAGGATCACCTCCTGATGCGATGAAAGCACATGAAAAGGTGCTCTAAAAATTTTTCTGCTTACCCAACCCTGACCTGATTACTTCAATAGGTGGGGATCCTACAGTGTGGTCAAGGCACAAAAAAATCTACAAAAACTTATTCAAAGAACATTTCATTCACCATCAGTGCATGGAACATGCACACACTCATAGACAGCACAAGATCCAATAGACCTGAAAGACTAACAGCTCTTGTTACAAGAGAACTCAGGTATCCCAACCAAATAGCAGTCCTGAGTGAAACAAGACTGGCAAATGAAGGCCCACTTATACATATTTTCTGGAGTGACTGCAGTGAAGGTGAGTGCCATGAAGCTGGGATAGGTTTGCAATCAAAACTAATTTATTCAACATTTTTGAGTGCCTACCAAAAATGAATGACAGGCTCATGGTAAATGAGATTGCCACTGCCAGGAAAAAACAAAAAGGAGCATCATCTAAAAGAAGCAAAAGGGATGTCTTACCTTGTGACTGTCTTACCTGTTGGAAACAGAATAAAAGGGATGCTGATTTCTTAGAGCCAAGCAAAGAGGAAGAAGAAAGCCAAACTTGTCCTCCAAGGAATAGAGCTTTCCAAGAGTGATATGGGTTCCCCTCACTAGAGATAGTCTTGTGGATGGCCCCTGCTTGGGCATATAGTAGAAAGGACTGGGCAAGGTGGCCACGTAGGTTTCTCTAATTCTGTGAGTGCTGATGGGGAATCCACAGAGGTTGTTAGTAAAGAGATTCTCCAGGAAGAGTTGAGTAAAGAAGAGACTGGTATCAAGCAATCACCAAAAGTAAAGAACATTTTTTTTTATGAATGAAGCTTTTATTTATTGCATTCCATAAATATTTTATTTGTTTTCCAATTACATGCAATGGTAGTTTCTACCAATCTTTTGGGGGGGGCAAAGTTTTGAGTTTTACAATTTTTCTCCCTTCCTCCCTTCTCTCCACCCTCCCCTCAACAGAAGGCAATCTGATATAGGTTTTACATTTGCATCCCTGATAACCATAGATCAGAACTGAATGTGTTGTGAGAAAAGAGTCAGATCCAAAAGGAAAAAAAGAAAAACATAAGAAATAAAATTACATTATAACTCAACGTTTAAAACCTGAAGATAATAAGTTTTGGCCTTCATTTAAATTCCATAGTTTTTCTTTGGATCCAGATGGTATTCTCCATCACAAATTCCTAAAATTGTCCCTGATTTTTGCACTGATGAAATGAGCAAGTCCATCGTGGTTGATCCTCACTCCATGTGGAACATTTTTTAAACAAAAAAGGCTTTCCCTTTGCTACTGGCAGCCAAGATAAACCAGCTTCTCCATCACTAAGACTCAAGGGAATCCTGTCCTTGAAAATGCCACATGAAACATTTGTCATCTAGCTTCCCCCCTCCCAAATATTTTCCTGCTTTATCTGTTTGCCTTTTTTTTTCCCAGAGAAAGTTCACCCTGTTGGTAGAATTGCATTGAAATAATTCCAGTGCTTTTTGGCTCTTCCTCCATGGAAGGAAAGATGGTTGACTTGAATAAAATGCAAAGAACACAGGCTGAGGAAAATACTAGGAGAATATCCTGAAGGTGTGGCTAGCACTGAAAACCCTTACTAAAAAAGACTTGCCAGCATTCCTGAAAACTAGTTCATTCGAGCAAAGAGGAAGAAAGACCCAGCAGTCCAGAATAATCTTAGTCTACTAGCATCCCTTCACAAAAGTCCAAGGTGACATGTGTCCATGTCCAAAGTTGGGAAAAGTCTCAAACTATGATTGTGGACTAATAGGTTAGAATGAAGGGGTATAACTCCCCATCTCAATTGTCATTTACTTCCTAGGGACCTTATTTCTCATCCCTTGATCTTAGTTTCTTCATCTTTGAAATGAAGGTATAAGAATAAATGTTCTAATTTCATCTCCCAAAATAGAACTGTTACCTCCCTTGTTTAGAACACTGCAAGTCTATTAATGAAGTCTAAATCACCTTAGCTTTTACCCCCACCTAACAAATCCAACTGCTGACTCATGTTCAAATCTGGTCTCAGACACTGTGCAAGGGTCTGTGACCCTGGGCAAGTCATTTCACCCTGTTTGTCTCAATTTCCTCATCTGTAGAATGAACTAAAGAAGGAAATGGAAAGCCACTCCAGTATCTTAGACATAACTGAAACAAATTAACAACAATTCATAAACAAATCCAGATATTTGACCAATTCTAAATCCTATTTATAACATAGCATAACTCTCTCTTTTGCCTACAAAAAATGTGACCCTCTTTGTCAAAAGACAAAAATTAAAATCTAGGCATATTATGAATATGGTAGTCCTCTCTTCTATTTATTTAATACCCAAGTCAAAAAATTAAGTAAGGCCAGCCTTATTTTTGTTGAAGTCATACTAGCTTTTGGTGACCAACTGCTTCCTTTTACAAATTCTCGTAAGCCAAAAAAAATTTTTTTAATTAAAAAAATTCTCATAGGCTTTTGCTTTATATGTCCTAAAAGTTTGCTGAGAGTCAAATTAAAGTTCATTTACCTATAACTTGTTCCTTTTTTTGAAAATTGGTCTAAATTTGATCGTCTTTAGTCCTGAACCCCCATTTCCATTCTCTTTTTCAGTGACTCTCCAATGCATTTATTTACCAAGTCTTGATCGGTGCTTCTACTACATAGTTCTTCCAGGGCTAGTGCCTTGAATTTGCCAAGTTTGCTAGGAGTTCTCTTGTACCTTCTACTGTTTATTTCTGGGTGACACAAGTGTTTGAGGGGCTTTCATGTGCTTGACCCCCAAGGTCAGAGCCAGGATGAAAAAGGTTTGCAAGGATTTTGTTTCGTCTAGATTTTTTTTAAGTTCTTAATAACTAGAGAGAACAGATTTCTCCTCTTCCTCCTTCCCGTCAGAGACTGTCTTATTAAAGCCTGTAGGTCACTTGTTGAGTGTACTGTAGAGAGTATTCTTAGTTTGAAAGCAGATTGAGGGGGAGTCTCAAGAGATTCCTTGCTTCCAAACCTCTTAGAGTATTTATTAACCTCCTTTGTGCCGGGTTTCCATGTCCCTCTACCGCAGACATGAAGATGAGGATGAGCTCAGAGTAGGAGGGCAGGTTGTGGGCAGGTTGTTCTGCTAGCTCAGAAGTGAATAGAGACCTGCTCTAATAGTGTGCACTGTAAAGGATGAGGGAGGATATCTATAAGTAGAGAGAGAAGTGGAGGGAGAAGGAATTGGCAGAACGAAATGGATGAGGCACATCCTGAATGAACACATTTCGGTTTATTGCTGGATGTGAAGCCAGGGAAGTAGCATGAAAATGATCAAAGCATCCATCCTGGCCAAGTTCAGGGGGCACTCCTTTGTCCGAGCGGCAGGTGACAGATGCTCTGCCCATTCAATGCCAAAGCCAACCCTGTAGCCACTTGTCTCAATACCTACAATAGTCTCTTTTAAACTAAAGTTGTTTATTTGTAATACTTTTGTTAATTCATGGGGATTGGTTACATAACCATACAATTGTAACATCAATAGAGCATATTCTAAATGAAAGAACTTCAGCTGTATAGACAGTATGGAAACTCCTTTGGGCATATGGGCATAACAGTCTAATGACAGGCCATTCATACTTAAGTGTAAACAGAGTTGACCTAAACAAAAGCCCTTCCTGAATGATCTGTTTCTCCCTTAATTTTTGCTACATAAGGGAGTGCCATCTTGAAAGTACACCCCCATCCCCCGCTTGTGCAAAGACTTACATAGAAAGGCTCTGGTCATGACAGGGACATTTTCTTATACTTAGGAGAGAGAGTAGACTTATGGTCTCATTGAAGTTCCCTGTAAAGAATACCCAACACCCCACCCCCCAATTGATCTATACCTTCTCTGAACAATATTCCTAGCATGTTGCCTAGAAGACTGAGAAAAGCCTTTGCCTTTGGTGCAGCCTGGATGGGCTCCATGTGTGGGAGCTTGGGATAATGTTTGATGTCCCTGGTCTTCAGGTGGTGGGATCCCTCCCAACCCTAGAACTCAGGTCCAATAATGCAAGTCTCTACCATCACACTTCCTCACCAGTAATTGATCAATGATCACCATGTGTTTATGGTGGCTCCTGTGTGAATTTGTTTGACTTGACTGCATATTTTTTTCAAGACTGTATTTTCCTTTTTCTCTTTTCTTTTTTTTTTTTTTTGGTAGGGGGTAGATGAGAGGGAAAGAAAATAAATCTTCGTTAATTTAAAAGATTTTAGGGGCAGCTAGGTGGCGCAGTGGATAAAGCACCAGCCCCAGAGTCAATAGTACCTGGGTTCAAATTCGGTCTCAGACACTTAACAATTACCTAGCTGTGTGGCCTTGGGCAAGCCACTTAACCTCATTTGCCTTGCAAAAACCTAAAAAAAAAATTTTTTTTAAAGATTTTACTTAAAAAACAAAAGCAAAATTATGGTTATTCATTGAGCTCTGTCAGATTTTCCCCAAAGTGCCAAAATGGTGGGGGATCTTTTGTCTCTTATTTGTCCTATGCTTTCTCCTCCAGGATGAGCGTGAAGCACGAGAAAACATGAAGAGAGAGCAAGATGAAGCTTATCGTCTTTCACTCGAAGCTGACAGAGCAAAGGTGTGTGTATAAAGTGTGGGGTATGGTGGGCAGAAGCACATTGACTTACAAGGGATCTTTGATTATTTAAATCTTATAACTATCTAAATAGATCTAAATCCATCTAGACCAACCTCTTTGTTTTATAGATATATGAAGTAACTAGAGAAGACAAATTTACCTGAGGTTATATTGTAATTAGTAACAAAAGCAGGAATTCAAATCCAGGCCCTTGGACTCTTAAATTCTGTTTTTCTAGACTTGGGTCACCCTTTAAAAATTACTTTCTTAACTATTGTGCATTTAATTTTCTGCAAACCTGTTTTGTTCTCCAGTTGAATGTTTGAGGGCAGAAACTGTTTTCATATTTGTCTTTGTATCCTGACATGTACTAGATACGATAAATGTTTATTGACTTGAACTGAAATTCTGTCAGCCCCCCCACATTCCCCATAAGCATTACCTTTCCAGGGCATGCACATTAATGGGTCATAGCAATGGACGGCATGTCTTCTGAGGAATATGTACTTTTCATCTACTTTGTCTTTACAGTATAGCTGGGTGATTCAGTCTGTCCTATCAAGGAAACCCTGGTTCTCTAGGGCTCAGTGCAGTCAGTGTGTGAACATTCTATCATCCTATATCTTCATATATATCTATCTATAATCTTTCTTTACAAGAGTAACACCTAAGAGGCAGCAGGCTCTTAACTAGTGGACCAGCCTACCATTAGCTTCCATCTGGTGTTAGTATCTAAGTCCAGTGTAGTGGGTAACTCCCTTCTAGTAGCATCACTACAGAGGATTCAGCCCAGCCACCTTCTGTGCCTTTGGCCTGCCATCCACACTAGCAGTGGGGAGGAGGAAGAAGACCAGGGACAGAGAGTTGCACCTCAGAAAGCTGATGCCTCTTTCCCTCCCCATAGCTATCCTTCTCTTCTTCTTCCCCTTCCTCCTCTCAGACCTTTGCCAAGGACTTTAAAGGTCAAAGTGCATTTTGCATCCAGTTTCTCCTTTAAGTCTGATGACTTCCCTTCTAGTCCCAAAAAGCAACTGCTGTAGGGATCCAGGACAATAGAAAAAAGACACAGTGGTCATGCCCTGGTTTGGCAGGGATTGGAAGACTGTTCTGTACTTAACTAAATGTATTTGTAGTATGGTGCATGGGCCCTAGCCTGAGAAACCACACTGTTAAGTCATGAAGAACAGCCATTTATGCAGCACTTTAAGGTCTGCAAAGTATTTTCCATCCAACATCTCCCTTAATCTTGTCCATAACCCTCTGAGGTCCCTGAGGGCAGGGGGCCTCTTGGCTCTCTCCTGTGAGGTGTCCTAGGGACTGGGAGCAAGTCAAATTAAGACAAAGGGATGAGGGGTGACAAAGGTCATAGAAATCTTTACAACTGGACCCCAGAGATTTTTGTGGGGCTGGCACTGCCAGGCACTGCCTTGGCTCTGGAGATTGGGGTGATTCAGATCAGAGATTTTGTGACCCTGGGCAAGCACCTTCCCCATTTAGGCCTCAGGGGCCCCTCTTGGCATTAGAGCCACAATCCCTAATTGTTATGAAACAAGGAAGACAAAGGGAATATCTGGGAATCCAACTTTGAGTTGGAAAGGCAGGGAGTTTGAAATGTGTCTCTCCCGTGACAAAGGCTTTTTGGCTGAATTCTAGAATACAAGAGGTGGGGGATGTGTGAGACTCTTGAACAACCATGAGCCCCAGGAAGGTATTGAAGGCCTTTCTGCACAGGTGAAATGAGCACAGTTGGCCTTGGGCCTGTTTCCTACCCAGACCAGGGCTCCTACTGCTAAGATCATCACAAAACTTCATTTTGTCATTCTTTCTCTAACAGAGGGAAGCCCATGAGAGAGAAGTAGCTGAACAGTCCCGTTTGGAGCAAATGCGGAAAGAACAGGAAGAGGAACGGGAGGTAGGTGTCTGGGTGTCTCTGCCATAAAAAGACATGTTGTTCTCCCCCTGGGTGTGCTACCTCAGGGAGAGGAAGGGGCCTCCCCTTTGGAGCAACTGGAAACCTGAGCCCAGTCTTCAGGTCAAGTTTTTCTTTTCTGTTCTCATTTGCCTTTCTCCCTGGGCTCATTGAATTCTTCCTCAGACACAGCAACCCCCTAAATCTGGCTCAAGAGAGTTTTTATGTTGAATCAATTTAACTCACTTTTTCATCTAATGAGATCACTTATCAACAATTTGTCAGCCAGCACATATTTACTCCTGCTGTATGCAGGCACTGCTAAGCACTGGTGATACAAGAAAGTAACTTCTGCTCTACTCTAAGAATTCTCCCTGTCCTGTAAGAAAATGCTGACTTTATACCAAAGGATTTTTGGGGAGTTCTGAGAACCCTAACATCCAGGTCAGGAAGGACCCCTTGAAGCCCCTGAACTGAGCCTGAAAGAGGTTCCAGGAAAGAAAACCTTCCATGCCTGGGGGACAGCCTGGCAGGAACACAGGTGTCCGGGGAATGCAAGGACCCCAATTTGGGAGATCTCCAGCCAGGTTGTGAAAGACCTTGAAATATCAAAGCCAGGAATGTACATTTTATCAAGGGGCTTCCTGAGCAGTGGCATAATGGGGCTGCCCCTATATTGCAGGAATTTCAATTTGATAGTTGTGTGGAGCATGGCTTATAGAGAGAAAAACTTAGGTTCAGGGAAACCACCGAAGAGCTTGCTACACCAATCCGAGCAAGAACTGGTGAGAACTCCCTACTATATGGCAACCACCCTAGCCCAAGTCCTCAACAGCTGCAGAAGCTTAAATGGCTCTTGTGGCCTCTAAGCTCTAAAGTGTTTAAGCCATTCATGGGCTTCTCTATCCCATTATCTTTCGTTTTTTTAATCTTCTGATTTTGTTTGATTGTTTCTTGATGTCTCATAGAGTTTCCACTTCGATTATAATTTTTAAGTGATTACTTTCTTCAGTGAGCTTTTGTACCTCTTCTTCCATTCAGTCAATTCTACTTTTTAGAGTTCTTCTTCTTCAGTGAATCTTTTTCTAAGTAACCTATTCTGCTTATCTATCATGGTTTTTTGTTGGGGTGTTTTTTGGGTTTTTTTTTTGTTTGTTTTTTTTTTTTTGGTTTTTGCAAGGCAAATGTGGTTAAGTGGCTTGCCCAAGGCCACACAGCTAGGTAATTATTAAGTGTTTGAGACCAGATTTGAACCCAGGTACTCCTGACTCCAGGGCTGGTGCTTTATCCACTGTGCCACCTAGCCACCCCTCTGCTTATCTATCTATCTAGGATATCTATTTTAGCTTTTACAAAGGGATTCTTAATGTTTTTTTAAGCTGTTATTTTCTTCAGTATTGTTTTTTACATCTCCTTTATTAAGTTGTTGACTTTTTTCTCATCTTTCTTTTTTGGGGGGGGTTGGGGGTTTTTAGTTTATGCAAGGCAGTGGAGCTAAGTGACTTGCCCAAAGTCACACAGCTAGGCAATTATTAAATGTCTGAGGCTGGATTTGAACTCAGGTCCTCCTGACTCCAGAGCCGGTGCTCTATCCACTGAGCCACCTGGCTGCCCCCAAATAATCCTTTTACTAAAAGCCTATTCCAGTATCCAATGTGAAAACTTTCTCTAGGCAGATTAAAAGCAATTTGAAAGATAATAACAAATAACTTTAGAAAAAAATATTTTTCATTCAACAATAGTAAAATCTCACATTTCTAAAATACTTTAAGGTTTATAAAATATTTTCTTCACAATAAATTTGGGAGGCTGATAGGATAAGTATGCTTATCCCCATTTTACAGATGAAGAAATTGAGCCTCAGGAAAGTAGTGATTTACTTATGGTTGCACAGGGACTTGAACCCAAGGTTTCTGATTCCAAGTCCTTTCTTCAAATTCAAATATTAGCTCCTTTAAACAACCAGGACTTGAGTTCCATCAGATCTCCTGGAAGCAGATGTTTTGTTACAGTGAGTGTCTGGACAACTTTTAAAATATGCTTCTTGATCCATTCAAGGGTTTCAGGTTCCTCCTCTGGTCAAACCCATTGCTAATTGTTCTGATGGAATTTGCTCCCTTAGCCATCCATCAGCCATTTCTGCTGTTGCTCCATGGATGCCTAGAGACTGCAGCTCTCAATGTGCTGCAACCCCTGGAACCTGGAACCTTCTGAGCTCCCCAATTCACTGGGCTGCAGTAGAGAAGGCTGGAGTCAACCAGTACTTGGGAGAGAAATGTCAGAACAGAAAGGAGAATGGGCAGGCAGGTGCTGGAGAAGGAGGAGCAGAGAAGGTCTGATGAAGGGACCAGACCAACTCTGGAAAGGGGGCTGCTGGAATGTTCCCATGGCAGGAAGCCTGGCTCTGCCCAGCTGCAGGGCATCTGCCAGAGCCTGCGCCTGCATGGGCTGCAATTTCCTTCTGTGTTAAGAAATGGAGATGGGGAGAAATAGGGCTCTCTAAGACCTTTCCCGATCCTTAGGCCCCTCCCAGCTTTGACATTCCTTGTTCTAAGGTTTCATTCATCTGTCACATATGTTTTACAATATTGCATAAAGAAACTTCAAATGCTATATGGTTTGACCCACACTGGAATAGAACTGTGTGACATCATGGCTCCCTGTTACATCTAGTATCAAACATAAAATGATCTTTTCCACTTTTAAAGCCCTTCCTTGCCCAACCCCCTTCTCACCTTTTCATGATTTTTGTCCATTGCCTAATGAGTGCCCTCTATTCCCTCTAGTGTCTGGCTACACTGGCCTTTGTGCTGCTTGTCAAACAAGACCCTCCATCTACTTACTCTGACTGTCCCCCTTGCTGGGAAGGCCTTCCCTCCTCGGTTCTGCTTCCTGACTTCTCTGACTTCCCTCAGGACTCAGCTTAAATCCTCCACCAACCAAGCTCTCACCTCCCCTTCCTTATCCCTTTCTCCAAGGCCTTCCTTCTGAGGTTATCTCTACTTTATACACCAACACACATACACAGACACACAAATCTTGTGTGTTATCATTTATTACACATATAAACGTGCATATTTATGTTTAGACATGCACACACATTGGTACATTGTAGACACTTAAATGCTTGTTGAGTGATTGACAAATGTTCTTCTAACTTATCTCTTGAAGATCCCTAGCAATTGGAAATTCCCTCCCTCATGGGACAGCCCATTCCAATTTTGGACAGTTAAAACTTTTCCCTGATTTCAGGAATAAATTTTTGCAATCAATTTCACACAAACAAATCCCTTTTCCATGTTCTTCAGATACTTGACTATAGCTCATAGGGTCTCACATCTGTCCCTTAGATCCACAGTCTTTTCATCTTCCAAATAAACTTCCCTGACTTCTTCAGCCAGTTCTCTTATGGAAGGATCTGGAGGGTTTCTCTATCTCAGTTGTCTTCTCATGAATGTTCTCCCAAAATGGGCTCCTCTGAGCTAAGCCCATCTCTGCAGCTTTGGCAAGAACAAATGGATGCTTTCTTTGGCAGCATTCTTGCTTTGTCTTGAGTACTGTGGTAGCAGAATGCAGGCTTATTGAGGTCAGGGACTATATGCCCTCTTGTATCCTGAACCCCTGTCAAGTACCAGCTCTAGTACAATGCTAGACACTGATAAATGGTTGTTGAAATGAATATAGTGATCTTCATCCAAACACTCATAACCATTTTGCTTATTCTTCTGGTTCCTGAATTTATTCACATTAGTATAGCTTTTTAATATATGGTGTTAGCATAAAGGCGAGAAATAAAATAGATGACCACTCATTGGGACGTAGCTAAATAAGTTGAGATGCAAGAATGAAACAGAATCAAAGGACTGTAAGAAGTGATAACCATGAAGAATTCAGAGAAGCATGGGAAGACAGGTGAATGGATGCAGAGTGAAGCCAGCAAAACTACATAAATGATTTGCATAATAACTCAATCATGAAAATCTCAGGAACAGCAATAACAACAACAACAAAGAAAACTAAATACTATGTAATCATGATTCCTAAGAATCTTGACCCTGGAGAAAACTTGAAAAAATGTTCCTCACTCCTTTCATTGCAGAATTGGTGGACTTTGAACTTGATATATTGAGTATCTTGCCAGACATAATTGAGGAATTAGTTGGTTTTGACGAATTTTATTTTTCTTCTTTTTAAAAAGTCTCTTGTTTCAAAGAATGGCTCTTTTTTTTGTATTTTCAGTTGTGTCCATTGTTTTAGATTTTTCAAGGCAATGGGGTTAAGTGGCTTGCCCAAGGCCACACGGCTAGGTAATTATTAAATGTCTGAGGTCAGATTTGAACCCAGGTACTCCTGACTCCAGGCCCGATGCTCTATCCACTGTGCCACCTAGCCGCCCCCAAAGAATGGCTCATTAGGGGAAGAAAGAGAGAGATATGAAAATGGAAGTAATATAAAAACAAGATATTAATAACTTCCAAAATAATATTTTAAATAAAAATAACAGAAGTTGCAGTGTCTCTCTGACCCATATTTGACCTGTTTTGTTACTTTTGAATAAGGTTTGCCCTTCTGGTCCTATTTCAGTTATGGATCTGGTCCCAAAATCTCCAAGATATCCAGGAGATCTAAAATGAGCCTTCTTGGTTTAGAAGCTTTTCTATACTTGAAGCATTCAGGTATAGATATAGGAAAACACAAGTTTTATTGCCAGTTCCTTTCTTGAATTTTGCCTTCTCTCTTTTATTTACTTTCTATGATAGGGCATCTAGGTTGCACAGTGGTTAGAGTACTAGCTTTGGAGTCAGGAGGACAGGAGTTTGAATCTGACCTCAGTCACTTGATGCTTACTAGCTGGGTGACTTTGGGCAAGTCACTTCACCCTTATTGCCTCGCCTCCAGAGCCATCTCCAATCATCCTGATTCATATTTGACCACTGGACCCAAATGGCTCCAAAGGAGAAAGTGAGCTTGGTGACTTAGCACAGCACCCCCTCACTCAAATCCAATTCATGTTCTTGTGACAGCATCACCTCCCCAATATCATGGTCTTCTTAAAAAATAAAAGACATTGGGGCAGGTAGGTGGTGCAGTGGATAGTCCTGGAGTCAGACTTTAGATACTTAACAATTGCCTAGCGGTGTGACCCTGGGCAAGTCACTTAACCCATTACCTTAAATTTTAAAAAAATTAAATAAATAATAAAAGAAAAGAAAGGACAGATATTACTACTTTCTATGATATCTAACATGGTAATCACAGATGAACTCATTACTCTTTAGTTTGGATTAGATATGCAAGTTTACCAGCTCCCATCTTTGTTACATGTATACCATCCTCTAGCCAGGATTGTCTTATTCTTACAATTTTGAGTTTTGGTCCAAAAATCCATGTCCTTTTTTCATTCAGCATCTTTCTAATCAGCTGTGCACTTTTCCAGATCTACCCTTCTCTCCTGAAGGCCTTGTCTTCAGTTAGTAGTAGTAGTAGTAGTAGTAGTAGTAGTAGTAGTAGTAGTAGTAGTAGTAGTAGTAGTGAGGAAAACACCAACCTGATATACAGTTTCTTTCCCAAAACTTTGTAAGATTTTTTTCCCAGCTTTCATCCTATATGCCAAGATCCCTTCTAGCTCTAGCACTCAGAAACCTGAGATCTTTTCAGACATTACTGAATGGTCCTTGTTTCCTGACTCCCATTCCAATATAGTACAATGCTTTCTTAAGTATTTCTCTTTGGGCACACATCTGATATTTGTTTTGTTTACTTTCATTCTGCTTTGCTATATGTTTGATTATTGGTGGGCATTTTTTAAAAATTTGAGTTTTTCTACCTGGAGAAAGTAGAGTTTCCAACCATCCCTATTTTTTATAAATGTTCCTAACAACTTAAATGCTGACTAGGAAATGGAAGGGTCTGAGTATTTGATGGCTATCCCCTCAATCAAAAATATCTAAGCTCTTCCGTCAAACAATTAAATTACCTATCCCCTCCATGCAGTTAACAACCGCTTTAATAATATGTGTCATAAAGGTGGGATTTATTTTAATTAGTTGTCTTGTAGGCTAATATTAAGAAATGAAAAATACATGGTTCCACAGTCCAGGCACAAGACCTAGCTGATGATCAGAATTGTTGACATTCTAGAAAGAATGGAAATAAGCTGCTTCCTTTTTAACCCCCATCTTTGATGTGATGGAGAGTGCCCTCAATTCCAGGGGAGGAGACCTGGGTTCAAATTCTGATTCCATTATTCCCTAACTATATGATCATGGCCAAGCCACACCATCATTGAGTTATAGGAACAATCATCTTTTTATCACCGATCTTCCAGACTGTTGTGAGGCACAAGTGTTTTGTAACCTTGAATGTGATTCCCTGTGAATACTGAAGTCACATCCATCCCTTTTGCTTCTCTCAGGCCATCCGACTATCCTTGGAGCAGTCTCTGCCTCCAGAGCCCAAAGAAGAGAGCACGGAGCCTGTGAGCAAACTCCGGATCCGAACACCCAGTGGGGAGTTTCTGGAGCGGCGCTTCCTGGCCAGCAGCCAGCTACGAGTTGTCTTCGACTTTGTGGCCTCCAAAGGCTTTCCCTGGGATGAGTTCAAGTTGCTGAGCACGTTTCCTCGGAGAGACGTAAGTCAAAAGAAACTACAAATCACATTTTATGAAGTTCAGTGGGCCAGAGGGAAGGTGGGAAGCTCCTTTGATCTTGCTCTCTGAGGGGGAGGTAGAAGAGATATTTGGTTCAGAGGCTGTGTAATAGAGGGAAGCTAGGAACTATGTATGTTGGTTTCTTCTGTGTGTCAGAGGGAATATAGTATTCAGCTTTGACCCAACCCTGTAAATCAAAGGGAAATCAAGAGTCCTTCACTCTTTGTTCTCTTCAATTAGAATGCAAGCACCTTGAGGGCAGAGATTGTATTCTATCTTCAATGCTTAGCCATGTCTAACACATAATAAGCATTTTAAAAATATTTTTCCATTTTGGGGCCATATGAAGGTTTCAAAAAGGACAGTCAAGTTGCAAAGATCATAGTAATTGGGTCCCGTCATACAATCCTGGACAATTGGCATGAAACAAACCAGGAAAAATTCCAAGGTTCTAGAATTCTGTTGGTAAAAGGAACCTCCAACATCATCAGGGCACAATATTGCTAAAAAGAAGGAATCATGTCCTTAAGTTGTTATCCCACCTCCACTGATGAGGGTTGGGGTGGAGTGGAAGCAGCAGAGGAAACACCTCCCTCCTGAGGCAACTCCTCTCATGCCCTTACTCCTAGTTCTGACCTGTAGAATTAAGCAGAGCCTTACCTTTCCATCTCAGAACAAGAAGAGTGAAGTTGAATTATAGGAGGTGACTTCTGAGATTCTGTGACCTAAAGCTATTTGAAGGTCATGTCTCTCCTAAAATTTGTCCAAACCCCCCATGCCTCAAACCTCTTGTTCACCCTCCTGTCCTCTTGGCATCCTCTTCACATGCTCCACCTTGAGAACAGCTGGGCCTTATATCCCATTGATATCTCTTTCCTTGTCATTTCTGGAACATTAGTCCTTTTAGACCCTTATGGAGGCCTTTGAACAAAAACACTTATCAGGACCCTTGAAGCTCCTGAGACATTGGAAATTCCCCAAACACAAAGCTAACTGGAAGACTTTTGTGTTTGGTCATTGGAGGTATCAGTCCTCCTGCTCCCTTCCCCTCTCTGACCTCCTCTGTGCCTTCTTGATAAGGTAACCAAACTTGCCTAACTTGGCAGGATTCCAGGGAAATGTCTGTGGACTCTGCCCTGTGCCCTCTGGCCAGTGGAGCCAAAAAACTCAAAGACTTGGTATTGAGACTTTTCTTGGAGGGAAGGGGGGGGTGTCCATGCTCCTGACCTGGAATCCTGTGATTAGGATCTAGAAGGAGCCCCAGAAATCCTCTCGTCCACTACGTGAGCATAATCAGGTAGGTCTGACTGTGATCAGCAGTAACATACAGTAAGAGGCCTCGAAACTCCATCCCCAGTCTCCTGGAGAAGGGGATATCCCAGGCACCACCTGGACCAGGGCATCTTTGGAGAAAAGGACACCAGGCATAAGGTGGGGCCAAGTTGTGAGAGACCTGGGAATGGCTAGAGATCTATGAGAAAGGAAGTAATGTCAGCAGAATCTCCTTAAGAAAGGTGATCTCTATGAATGTGAAGAACAAACTGGATAGTGACTATCTCCATGGAGGCGCAAACAACATTCACGTGTGTGTATATATGTGTGTGTGTGTGTGTGTGTGTGTGTGTGTGTGTGTGTGTGTGAATTCACACACATACACACGCTCAAGTTTTCTCCCCAACAGACTGAAAGCTCTTTGAGGGGAGGAACCACATCATCTTTGTCTTTGTACTCCAGAATCAGTGCCCAGCAGTGCCTGCTGATTGATTGATCAGTCAATTGATTGGAGTCCTCAGGACTTGTAACTGCTTAGACAAGAGATATGGGAAGAGACAGATCAAAGAAATTTCAAAGATTTCAAATCAGAGAAATTCCTGTGAATGAAGTACTGAAGTACTAGGTTGGATTTGATTTGTTAGGTTGCTCTTAGCAGCTCCCTCCATTATGAGAGCAGACCATCAGACTCAAAGGTACTAGGAGGTTATTGATCTTTCCCCAGTTATGCCATGGGATCATAACAGCCACTGAGTCTGGCCTCTTATGTGTGACACTTCTTTGTTGGCATGGAAGGTTGTGGTTGAACATAGATCTCTAGTTAAGAGCCCTACATTCCCTCTGGGGCCCTTACTTTCCACTGCCCCTTCATTAAATTCATTTTGGGAATTCAGATCAATTTAAAACAATTATTAAGTACCTCCCTGATATGTGGTATATGGTGCCAGGTGTCTCGGGGAAGCTTATATCTTCCTTGGGGCATCCAGTGCATGCACAACTAATTCTAATAGAAGAGCAACAGGGATCAAGGAAAGCCATCTGGGCTTTTCAGGGACTGTGTTGAAGTTGCTGAGCCCTAAAGGAAGAGAGGAAGAAGGAAAAGAATGAGGAATGAAGGGGGCTGACAATCGGCAGGAGAAAGATGATCAGGGGAGAGAGGAATGATTTGGCACATTTTTTTACATATGACTATAGATGGCTTTAGTTTCTACATCTGAAAACTATTTATATCCTTTGACTATTTATCAATTGGAGAATGACTTATATTTTTATAAATTTGACTCAGTCCTCTATATATTTTAGAAATGAGTTCTTTGATATCACTTGTAAAAATTGTTTCTCAGCTTTCTGTGTTCCTTCTAATCTTGGTTGCATTGGTTTTACTTGTGCAAAAATTTTTTAATGTAATCAAAATTATCTACTTTGCAATTTAGAGGGTTCTCTATCTTGTTTGCTCACTCATTTCCCCCCCCCCCATAGATCTGACAGATAAACTATTCCTTGTTCTCTTAATTTGTTTATGGTATCCTGTATGTCTAAAACCTATACCATTTCAATATTATCTTAATATATATAGGGTGAAATGTTGATCTATGCCTACTTTCTGTCGTGTTATTTTCCAATTTTTTTCTGGAAACATTTACTTTATAGATTTTCCCATGAGAAATGGAGTTTAAAATCTCATTTAGACTGTAACAGTATATTTGAAACTTTTGAATGTAGATTATTAGATCTGGAGGGACTATGAGAAGGAACGTTACATCTATGTGACACAGAATATCAGAACTGGAAGAAACTTTAGAGCAAATATGTCAGAGTTAGTAAGGTGTTCAGGCGCCAGTCTGCCAGGGTCTCTAAGCTGTTTGACACAGTTGCGGCAAGAAGACTCAGGGCAGTCACACTGCCTGATGGAACAACATTTCCTTCTTCAGTATATATAGGGATTGCATGTATACCCATAGTAAGGAGCTTAGAAAATGGAATGTTAGCTCAGAGGGACTGTAGAACAGGAGGGCTGGAGTCTTCCTAACAAGGACCCTTTTTCTAATGTCTTCTGGTAGGCAGGTAGGCAACTGCCTTAACCCTTCCCAAAGCACAGTGGCAATTCCAGAGTGTCTGACAGGAGTCTCCTGCTCAGACTCATTTAACTCAGATTCACTTTCTGGGTGGTGCCAAGGCTGAGGGAGGGTCTTTGAAAAGTTGGGGCAGGCTCACAAGAAACCAGCTTAAGCCCAGAGGACAGTCTCCTATAATTCCACACTCACTGTTCATTTTGATAGACAGACCTAGGGAAGACATAGTATTGCAGACCAGACCTGGGATATCTCCCAGATTTGGGGAGTCATGTGGAATGGAGAAAGAACACTAAATTTGAGTTCAAAAGACTTGGGTTTGGTTTAGAGCTCTGCTCTGCTCTCCCTGTGAGACATGCCATCTGGCCCTGAGATATTAGCTCTGTAAAACAAATTAGTTAAACTAGATCCCAAGATCTCTTCTCATGCAAAGTCCCATAATCAGAGAAGTGAATACCCTTTTTAGCAGTGCCACCTGCAAACTCACAAGTGCAAGTTTTCTAGGCCATTAGTGGCTTAATTCATCTTCTCTTGAGTGACATATAAACATTGATTTGATAACTATATTAGATATTTGTGTCTCTTCTTTGCGTGGCTGTTTGATCAGACCCTAGAGGCATACATTTGATAGGGAAGACCTATTCCTTTACCTCAGTGAACTCATAGAGCAACCACAGGAGAACAAAACATTGACCTGCTATGAATAAGAAACCTTTTCTAAAGCACTAAAGAGTTTTAGAAATGGGAACTGGCATAACCATCAAATGAATATTATCCTGCCTAGAGAGTGCAACTAGAAACACTCCGTAAGGAAGAATTTTCTAGGGAAAACTTTGGGTAATACCAGTGATTTTTCTCATTTTATAGATGAAGTAATTGAATAAATCATGTGAGCCCTTGGTCTTGAAGCTAGTGAGTTTTGAGGCCAGGCTCACACCCCATACTTCCTAATTCACCAAAACTAGCTCTCTTTTCAGTGATCATGTTACACTCAATAATAATTCTTCTTCCTAATTAATAAAACTTCTGTGCATTCAGCAAAACTTATAAAATTGTAAGATTTTTAATAATAATAATTATATAAATTTGAAAAATAATGATAGGCATATACATATATATAAACAATATATGTCTGTATCTTTAGACACATATTCAGGTATACCTATAATAATTTATCATACTGTCCATTTACTGAGATAGTTGGTACAATTTTATAGGTTTTAGAGATTGGGAGTCTGATAATAGCCCTTGCCATGACTCTGGGTCTCCAGGGTGAGAATTCTGTTATTACATGATGTTGTTTCCAGCTTCTCATAGCCTTGACTTTGAGGAGACCAGGTGCCATCCAGGACTGATCTTTAGGTGACCTTGATGGCAGAGCCATGACTGGTGTGACTAAATATAAAGATTTTAGATTCACTTAGATCCAAAGTAAAGGATAGGTATCATGGCTGGAAAAATAGTTTGCATGAGAAGGATCTAGGAGTTTGACTGAATCTTGAGCTCAGTCTGAGTTTACAGTGTGACTTGTCTCCCTACCCACAAAACTTCGGTGACCTTAAGCTTTGTTGAGAGACCTAGTATGAGGACTAGTTAATGATAACCTTACTATCCTCTGCCTTTGTCAAATTATATCTAGTCCTGGCTGCTACATTTTAGAAAATCCATTCACAGGTTGGGCATAGCCAGAGGCCAACGAGGTTGGGAAGGAGATTAATGATCATTTCATAAGAAGGATAAGTTGTATTTATCTTGGAAGACTGAAGGCTTAGGAGAACATGAATAATAGCTGTCTTCAGGTATTTGAAGGAACATTACACAGGAGAAAGATTAGATTTATTCTCCATGACCCAAAGGAGAGAGCTAGAAAGCAGTGAGAAGTTGCATAGAGACAGATTTAAATCTGACACAAGGAAAAGGTTCTTTACATTCCACACTGTCCAAAAGGAAAACGAGCAGCTTTTCCAGATAGTGAGTTGGATGACCACTTATTAGGAGTATTTTTTAAAAGTCTTGTTGGTCTAGATGACTTAAACATCCCTTCTACCTCTGAAATGCTGTTGGTCAAGGATGCTATTCTCCAGAGCAGAGTTATCAAATACGGACCAGTACAATATTGGCAAATCAGACTTAAATTATTAAATATAGTCAGGAAATATTTAACAAAATAAAAATACACTAGAAGGTAGATAATGTTTGTTTGTGATTTTCTAAGTCACTATGCACCTTAGAAAAGGAACTTTATGCATGATTTTAATAGACTCATTGAAGAGTATTAACCACTGCTCTAGAGCTGGATGCAGAATTGTATCTCTGAGACGATACTGGATGCAATCATATCTCAGTGAACAAAGGGAGATGCTAAGTAAATGGTGGTCCATCCCTCCCTACAGAGCTGCTAGAGTTTCCACAGCGCTGCTTTGTAATCACCATCTGTGGCTGGAGGATTAGTATCTAATTTGGAAAACTCATCTTAAGTTACAGCCAGACCAGCAGGCCATTCAGAAGCACAACTGAAAATACTGTCTCCTCAATCAGGACTGTGTCTATACTTCTGGGAACAGCAGCTCCTCTTCCTCTGCCTTTTATCCAAAAATTAGCTCTCTTTCTCACAGAGTCCTTGTCATCAGATGCTATGTGCAGAGTACTGTTTGGGGTATATTGTGGAACTAGGTGACAGCATCCTTGCTGTAGAGACAATTATTATAGTTGTTTGAGTGTGATTTGAATTCTTGGAGAAAGAAGGGATTTCTCTTTCCTAAGGCTTCTTCTCTAAACCAAAAACCAGCTTATTTCAGCAAGTTTAAAATGTTGGCACCATTTTAGTGTTGGCCTTCCTTCCAAGAACATCATCCTGAACAGTACCTACCTCCAATGCTATATGAAAAAGCACTTGTACTGCCCTTACCCTCAGGTCTAGGAGCCATTTCTGGAGGATATTATTTAGCATTGGTCATCCACTCCAACCAGGGTCACTACTCCTTCAGCCACCACTCTCAACTGACTGCCCACTTCAAATAGTGTCTGGCCCTCTCAGCTTTAACCTACTTTTATCTAGTCTCAATTTCAGGCCAACCTCAATTTTGGCTTTTAATTCATTCAGAGTGGCATTTCACATGATGTACTCTATGTCTGAGTTAAATAAGATGTCCTTCTCTATATTCAATTTTAAACCAATCAGTTGTTCCATGCTAGGTTTTAGGTTTTTTGTTTTTTTGGGTTGTTTTTTTTTTGCAAGGCAAATGGGGTTAAGTGGCTTGCCCAAGGCCACACAGCTAGGTAATTATTAAGTGTCTGAGACTGGATTTGAACCCAGGTACTCCTGACTCCAGGGCCAGTGCTTTATCCACTACACCACCTAGCCGCCCCTCAAAGAAGTTTTAAAACGTGAACATAATATATTTTGCTCTGCATTCAGACTATACTTTTTTCACTGGGTGGGGATGGCATAATTTAAACATTCCTTGGCATTGCCTTTTAAGATTGGAATATAAACTGATCTCTTCATAATCCATTGACCATTGTTGAGATTTCCAAATTTGCTGATATACTGAATGAAGCTCTTTATTTTTTAATTCTTTTTTAATACAAATATTTTGTTTTCCAGTTATATACAATAGTAGTTTCTACCAATTATTTTTTTGATCTTAGTTGATCATCTCACAATATTGTGTTGCTAATATAAACATTGTTTTCTTGGTTCTACCCACTTCACTCAGCATCAGTTCATGCAAGTCTTTCCAAGCTTTTCTGAAATCTGATCACTCATGATTTCTCACAGAACAGTAGTACTCCATCACATTCATGTACCATAATTTGTTCAGCTGTTCACCAATTAATGAACATTCTCCCTCAACTTCCAGTTCTTTGCCATTACAAAAAGAGCTGTTATAAATATTTTTAAACATGTAAGACTTTTCCCATTTGGGGGGATCTTTTTGGATTATAGACCTAGTGATGATATTGCTGGATGTACAGTTTTATTGCCCTTTGGGCATAATTCCAAGATTGCATTTCAGAATGGTTGATCAGTTCACAACTTCATCAGTAATGTATTCGTCTAACTGTTGCTTCCTGACCTGCATACTATTTCTTCAGAAGAAAAAATAATATGATTTAGTACTCTTTGAGGACTTGCTACATTTTACTGTGATTCACATAATCAAAGGCTTTAGTATAGTCAGTGAAGAAGTAGATTTTTTTTAACTTCCTTGCATTCTCTATAATCCAGTAAATGTTGGCAGTTTACTCTTCTGGTGATTCTTGGTTCCCATATTGCTAAAACTTCACTTGCAGAATCTTAAGTATAATCTTACTGGCATGTGAAATAAGTACAGTTGTTCAATAATTCAAACATTCCTTGGCATTGCCCTTTAAGATTGGAATATAAACTGATCTCTTCAGATCCAGTGACCATTGTTGAGATTTCCAAATTTGCTGATATACTGAATGAAGCTCTTTATTTTTTTAATTCTTTTTTTAATGCAAATATTTTATTTGTTTTCCAGTTAATATACAATAGTAGTTTCTACCAATTTTTTTTGCAAGGTTTTAAATTTTACACTTTTTCCCTCCTTCCCTTCTCTTCCCCTTCCCCCCAACAAAAGGCAATCTGATAGTCTTTACATTTATTTCTATGATATGCATAGATCAAAATTGAATGTGTTGAGAGAAAAAAACATATCCTTAAGGGAGGAAAGAAAATATTAGAGATAGCAAAATCATGTAAAACATAAGATAACTTTTTTAAAAAAAAAATTGAAGGTAATAAATACTCTTTGGTCTTCGTTTAAACTCCACTCTTCTTTCTCTGGATACAGATGGTATTCTGCATCATAGATCCCCTAAAATTCTGCCTGATTATTGCATTGACGAGTGAGCAAGTCCTTCAAGGTTGATCATCACCCCATGTTGTTAGAGTGTACAGTGTTCTTCAGGTTCTGCTCATCTCACTCAGCATCAATTCATGCAAGTTTTTCCAGACTTCTCTGATATCCCATCCCTCCTGATGTCTAATAGAACAATAGCATTCCATCACATACATATACCACAACTTGTTTAGCCATTCCCTAATTGTTGGACAGCCCATCGATTTCTACTTTGCCACCACAAACAGAGCTGCTATGAATATTTTTTTGTACATGTAGGGTTTTTACCCTTTTTCATGATCTCTCCAGGATACAGACCCAATAGTGGTATTGCAGGATCAAATGGTACAGACATTTTCATTGCCCTTTGGGCATAGTTCCAAACTACTCTCCAAAAAGACTGGATCAGTTCACAGCTCCACCAACAATGAATGCAGCTTTTTAATAGCATCATCTTTTAGGGTTTTAAATAGCTCAGCTGAAAGTTCATCTCTTCCACTACCTTAGCAATGCTTCCTAAGGCCCACTTCATTCTCCAAGATGTCTGACTCCAGATCAGTAATCATATTAACATGCTTATCTGTGATGTTAAGATCTTTCTTGTATGATTCTGTTATGTTCTTGCCACCTCTTCTTAATCTCTTCTATTTCTGTTAGGTCCCTACCATTTTTGTCTGAAACATTCCCATGATATCTCTAATTTTTTTAAGAGATCTATCTTTTCCATTCATTGCTTATTTAAGCATTTAATCAATTTGATTTTTAAATTGACTGTCTGATGCCTTTTGGATTGTTGAAAAAGAGAGCTTGCTATGACCAGCAAGTTACCTTGAAAAAGTTTTGATAGTTTCTGCTCTACTTCATTTTGTACTCTAAGGCCAAAGTTACCTGTTATTGCAATTATCTTTTGATTTCCTATTTTAGCATTCCAATCTTCCATGATGAATGAATCTTTTTTTAGTATTATTTTTAGGAAATGTCTACATAGAACTGATTAACTTTTGCCTCTTTGGCATTATTGGTTGGATAATAGACTTGTGCCATTGAATGGTTTGCCTTGGATTTGAATATATCATTGTCATTTTTGAGATTTATATTCCAGTACTGCTTTTCTCACCCTTTTATTGACTAAGAGGGCTTCTCCTTTTCTTCTAAGGGATTCTTGCCTATAGTAGTCTAGGTAGTGACCAACTGAGTTAAACTCACCCATTCCTGTTCATTTAAGTTCACTGATACCCAAGGTGTCCATGTTTAAATTTTCCCTCTCCTATTTGATCACATCCAACTTAACTTGGTTAATAGATCTTAAAGCATTCCAGGGTACTATGCAGTATTAATCTTTAAAGCATCAGACTTTCCTTTTGTCATCAGATGCATCCACTGTTGAACTTCCTTTTAGCTTTAGCCCAGCCACTTCATTAGCACTAGTTGTTTTGTATTCAGCACAGTGCTATAAAATCTCAAAATTCTTTGGATCCTGACTGTGTCATCCATTAGATGATCTATCACTCCAGTTTTGTCATCTGAAAAGTTGATGAATATTCCATCTATTCCTTTGTCTGTGTTACTTATTAAAGTGTTAAATAGTTCAGGACCAAGCACAGATTTCTAAGGCACTCCACTGGAAATCTTCCAAGTTGACATTGAAACATTGATGATAACTCTTTGAGTCCTACCATTCTACCTATTAGGAATTAAGGTGGCAATTAAAAAGACAAGTGAATAGTGTGCTAGATCTAAGAAAGACCTGAGTTTGAATCCAATCTCAGTCACTTAACTAACTGTATGACCCAAATCTTTGAACCTCCTACAGATTTTTAATTTGATCTGTATTATAATGGACTATATTATTCAGAATACTTAGACAGGATCTCTCTGTAATCCAGGTCACTTGCCACCTGCTAACAACTTAGAATCATCGGCAAATTACTTAGCATTCATAGTGCTTCTCATTGGAAGACATGCTTTGCTCACTTCTTTTTAAGAAGAAACAACCACACATGTAATTTGCACATATTAATCTCTTCCAGATACTCCTTGTACTTCCCAAAGCCAGGGGTGGCATTCCCAAGCCCAGGCACATGTGCATTGGCTTGCCATGGCCCATAGCCAGGACCCCAATTTGGGTGTCAGCACCAACACTGAGAAAGACTATTTGAGCCCCATCTGCTCTGAATCCAACCAGTTCCAGTGTAGTCCTCTTTGTGATTCCTGCAGTACCTTTGATCTGAAGTTGTCACGTTTAGGAAAGTTTGTATAATGGACCTGTCTACAGAACCAAGAATATTCTGGGGTATGTGATCTAGAAAAATCATTCAGGCTGCCTGGGGTATTGAGGAGCTCTCTTCCTCCCAAGCAGTCTTCAGGCAGAGGCAAAGTGACCATGAGCTGCTTCTTCCTTTGTTTCAGACTGGATCAGGT